>NC_000067.6:161676243-161783743 GCF_000001635.26 Mus musculus | reverse complement strand
GCAGTGAAGATGGTGTTCAGAGAATTGACAGGAATTTAACACCGGGATCTCATCTGGAGGGTGTTACAGACAGAATGAGGAAAGGCCCAGGGACAGGGAAGAAGGGGCATAACTAGGTCATAGGACTCCTGCTGTGTGCAAGTGCTCAGTGTGATGGAGGAGGAGAGGTAAGGCAAAGGCAACCTGATGAACTAAAAATCTGGGCAACCTCATGACCTGTGAGGAGGCCTTAATAGAGTCAGTTTGGGAATAGACTGTAGGATGATAACCAGAAGGTGAAGCAGTCATCTTTTCTAGACTCTCATCAGCCAGCAGAATCAGGATAACAGTCAGCCTTGGTGCACATTGGTTGCTTCCATCACTATGGTCAATCAGCTTCTAATATCTTTTTGCAGATCATATATATTTAGGGGAGTAATTTTGACCTAAAGGGGCCAAGGCAAGTTCTAAATGGAATAACAGAAATAGCAGTCTTGTGCAGCAATGTTTGTATTCACTGTTTTATTGCAATGATATATATATATCTTTCCCTATCTTGTCTTTTTAAACTGTTTTTGAAATACACACTTCTATGAGTCCCCCAGTTTAGATTTTCTCCATGAGTATGTACTAGAATATTTCATCTTATGCTCTGAAAATCTTATATTTAAATGATGGGATTTAGAGTCCTATCGAGATATATCATAGTCTGCCTTTATCATAATAATTTTCACATGTCTTTTATCTCTCTGTTATGCAGCCAACCCCAGTACACCCTCTGAAAAAAAAGAGCCGAGGAGTGTGGCCCATTTAACAGGTTTGTGTCTGGAAGGAGTGGGTGGGGACAGTAAGCCTTTGGAAAGCTGTGGACCAACTGCTAAATTTCCATTGCAGCTCTTGGAAAGTATTACTGACAACTGTAGTTATCACTCAAGACCATCCTTATCTCTTGGATCTCATGACCCTAGTCTGACAGAACTTAATGCTATGGAATTATGTATGATTTGGTCTTGCCCATGCAAAGCATACTCTTTTCAACCATTCCAAAATCTGCAGGGGGATTTGTGACATAGGTTCAACAGGAGGAGCACCAGAGGGTGAAATGGTGAACTATTTTGAGTAAGAAGAGAGTTCTGGCATTTGTGGGCTTTCAGACTAAGATTATAAAGTGAAGAAGTGGTTTGGTGTAATGTGGTATGAGCACCTCCAGTAGAAAAATAAACATAAAAAATGTGGATAAATATCACACTAAGAGGTCTACCAGCTCCTGTAATCACATGGAGACTGTAGACAAGTTCATCTGGATCCACAAACATTTATTGAGTACTTGCTGTGTGTAGGTACATTTAATACTATGTGAATACAAAGGAAGGAGATTAGCCCAAAAGAAGAGGTCAAGGAATCCAAACTAAATGAGGAGATGGACCACATAATCATGAGACTTTGTCCAGATGTTGAACTCCAGAGATCCCCTTTTTTATGGAAGAGTCCCCAAGCCCAGAAGTGTAGGAACTAGTTTAAATTATAAAGTGTTTATTACAGAGATCTGAAATTATCCTCATAATCTTCCCCGAGTTTCACCTGAGGCACATACTAACTTTGTCCCATTTATATGGATGATTAAAATGAGGTGGGGAATTTGGCAAACGTGCTGAAGAAACTCAGTGGGGGACCATGTTTTACCTCCTCAGCCACTTTTTCATCAGAAGTCATTCTGTATAGAACTTTAGTTAAGGGATGCATGTCAGGTGTGTGAGCCTTTCTGCCTGAACGTTCCTCTCTGGTCTATTACAGGGAACCCCCACTCAAGGTCCATCCCTCTGGAATGGGAAGACACATATGGAACCGCTCTGATCTCTGGAGTGAAGTATAAGAAAGGTGGCCTTGTGATCAACGAAACTGGGTTGTACTTCGTGTATTCCAAAGTATACTTCCGGGGTCAGTCTTGCAACAACCAGCCCCTAAACCACAAGGTCTATATGAGGAACTCTAAGTATCCTGAGGATCTGGTGCTAATGGAGGAGAAGAGGTTGAACTACTGCACTACTGGACAGATATGGGCCCACAGCAGCTACCTGGGGGCAGTATTCAATCTTACCAGTGCTGACCATTTATATGTCAACATATCTCAACTCTCTCTGATCAATTTTGAGGAATCTAAGACCTTTTTCGGCTTGTATAAGCTTTAAAAGAAAAAGCATTTTAAAATGATCTACTATTCTTTATCATGGGCACCAGGAATATTGTCTTGAATGAGAGTCTTCTTAAGACCTATTGAGATTAATTAAGACTACATGAGCCACAAAGACCTCATGACCGCAAGGTCCAACAGGTCAGCTATCCTTCATTTTCTCGAGGTCCATGGAGTGGTCCTTAATGCCTGCATCATGAGCCAGATGGAAGGAGGTCTGTGACTGAGGGACATAAAGCTTTGGGCTGCTGTGTGACAATGCAGAGGCACAGAGAAAGAACTGTCTGATGTTAAATGGCCAAGAGAATTTTAACCATTGAAGAAGACACCTTTACACTCACTTCCAGGGTGGGTCTACTTACTACCTCACAGAGGCCGTTTTTGAGACATAGTTGTGGTATGAATATACAAGGGTGAGAAAGGAGGCTCATTTGACTGATAAGCTAGAGACTGAAAAAAAGACAGTGTCTCATTGGCACCATCTTTACTGTTACCTAATGTTTTCTGAGCCGACCTTTGATCCTAACGGAGAAGTAAGAGGGATGTTTGAGGCACAAATCATTCTCTACATAGCATGCATACCTCCAGTGCAATGATGTCTGTGTGTTTGTATGTATGAGAGCAAACAGATTCTAAGGAGTCATATAAATAAAATATGTACATTATGGAGTACATATTAGAAACCTGTTACATTTGATGCTAGATATCTGAATGTTTCTTGGCAATAAACTCTAATAGTCTTCAAAATCTTTTATTATCAGCTACTGATGCTGTTTTTCTTTAATACAACTAGTATTTATGCTCTGAACATCCTAATGAGGAAAAGACAAATAAAATTATGTTATAGAATACAGAAATGCCTTAAGGACATAGACTTTGGAAATCAGTGAGGTGTGCTTATTGTTTCTTTTCTCCGTGGCTTCTTCATTCATAATGACTTCGGAGCATTCTGAGAAGAATTTGCAAAGGTGAGTTGAGCCGTGTAACAAATTCTCCCACCTTTGTTGATTTCCCCTCTCTTCTGTCTAGTTTCTTTCCTCTGGACTTCACCTTACCCTGAGTTTTGTTTATCAGCATTATGACCAATGGTAAGCGGACCCAACTTTTCATATACTTGATGGCAGCTCATATTTTCCTGGAGCAGAGCTATGACAAAGTGGAAAGGACATGTGCTTCATATTAAAGGCTGGAGTCGAGTCCCTGTCCTTTTTCTTAGCTCACTTTGTAGTCTTTGGTTGACCTCTGATGTGCAGAAAAGAGCTGATGTCTGTGTAACATGCGTGTGGCCTCTTTAATATGCATGTTTAATAGAGCTTTGTGTAGAATGGGAGTTTGAAGTAACAAGTGGGAGGAAAAGTTAAAAAGGAAACAGACACAGAAACATACACCAATCCATAACACTAGATACAAGAATGATATCACTAGGTATCTGATATGTCCAGGAATTAAATAGGGGAGGAAGAAGGGATAGTCCCAAGACAACAGAGCCAAGAGTTTCCTGAATGAACTGAAGGACAAAACCAAAGGCTCAGGTTGGAAGGCCTCAACTGCTCTTCCTCAGATTCTGCTGTCAACTGCTTTGGGTGGTTTGGTTCCTTCATGAAGAATGTCTGAGAGAATTTGGTCTTTTCGTTGTAGATTTGTCTTTCCAGCCACTGGGATAAAACTCTCCTTATCTTTTTTCCTTATATTTTGACCTCAACATCAAAGAAGCCTAACTCGGAGGGTCACGGGAAGTTTTCTGGATATTTTTATTTTCTTGGTCAATGGATATGTCTAGATAATCATACTGCAGCAAAGAAGAAGTAAGTATGGGGCGGAGGCATCTTGGAACTGGTGTGTGTTATAACTTAGCAATCAAACTACTCTCATTTCCATCACTCTAAGGTGACTCTGGGGTTATAGTAATAGCTCACTACACTTGAAGTATTCTGATTCTTGGCCTTTCAGTGAAGATCAAATATAGTATTAATTACAGTGAAGAGATGGTAAAAATACCTTTAGAAACCTTGAGCCATTTTTCTTTAACTTAAAATGTAAGTAATGATAAAGCCAAAACAACTTTAAATGTATTTGTTGAAAATGGGATCACCCATTGTTTCGTAACAAAAGATGATTAAAAACAAACTTGAACACAGACCTACACAGAAGTCACATCTTGTTCAGTAATTTGAGGTTTTGTTTTCTAACATCTAACAGCACACATACCCATTTTTTTCTTAGCCCCTCAGAGTGGTGGCTTTGTGTTCTCTGAAGTAGGTTTTGACTTACCACAGCTTCACAGGAAAGAGCTCTTCTGTGGCCATCATCAGAAGAGTGCCTCATCTGAGACCCTTTCAGAAGAGGGAAGTGGAGGGGGAAACCTGGCCCCTCAAAACCAAAGTAGATGTTTGCCTTTATGGGCTAAGGCTTAGACATCCTTTGGTCCTTATCAGAAGAAGTACAGAGGTTTTGTGTGTGTGTGTGTGTGTGTGTGTGTGTGTGTGTGTGTGTGTGTGTGTGTTTAAAGGTACCTGGGTAGAATTTCTACATTTCATCCTTTTCTTCCCTAATGTCATGGGTCATGAGTGATTTAGAAATAAAAAGAGAGGCAGAACACATTGTTTATGGGCTCAGCAGTGAGCCCACCTGAGAACTGCCAAGGATTCACCTGGAAACCTGCTAGACTTAGTTATATAAGTGGCTAAGCAGGCATCTTGTTTCTTAAAGTTCATTTGGAAGGCAGCAGAGTGTCATCTCAACTGTGACCTTCTCATTTGGGTCTGCTGTGACACAGTTCTCCATACTTCATCTTCAGAATAAGGCAATACAACTTTCATCCTGTCCCATTCAGAGGTTTCCTCGGAGCCATAGGGTCACCCTTTCTTCTAATTCTATAGAATGATGTGAAACACATACTCCAGTCTTCACGTTGTCTAGGACTGTCAATGAGACCCTCATTCTCTATAAATGGACAGTGCCCATTATAGCAGGTTTCCTGGCTCTCATTAGAATTCTAGCTGTGAGCACTCTCCCAGAGGACTTGCCACTCCCACAGTAAAGCAATATTTTGCCTTCAAGGCATCCCTAAAACAACGTGTATAAACAATGTGTATAAACTGAAGGTTTAGAGTAATGGTGTGTGTGTGTGTGTGTGTGTGTGTGTGTGTGTGAGAGAGAGAGAGAGAGAGAGAGAGAGAGAGAGAGAGAGAGAGAGAGAGATGCACACAGTATGTATTTGGGGGGAGGGTTTCAAGACAGGGTTTCTCTGTGTAGCCCTGGCTATTCTGGAACTCACTCTGTAGACCAGGCTGGCCTTGAACTCAGAAATTCGCCTGCCTCTGCCTTTCAAGTGCTGGGATTAAAGGCATGCACCATCACGCCCGGCCTTGTGTTTGACTTTCATTAATGGGCCTATTCTTGTGCAGCCCCAGTGCAAACATCTGCAGCTATTGTGAGTCTGTGATTGCAAGTGGCCATGTCTTACCAGATGATAACATTTTGGAGCCCTTCTTCCTAACTTCTGGCCTTTACATTCTTCCTAGTTCCTCTTTCATAATGTTCTCTGAGCCTTAAGGGCATAAATGTCTTGGTTAGGACCAAGTACCTATCCATCACTTGTTCTCCTCACTTTGTATACCTGAGTCTCTGCACTCAATACAATTCATCAAAAAGGGGGGGGGGTCTTCTCTGATTAAGGATGAGAGCAACATTTGTCTATGGATAAGATATGAATAGTTACAAGACACTTGCTGCTATGAACATTTAGCTAGACCACAATATCCAAGTTCCCCTGCTAGAGTGGTGATTTCCCACCAGCAAGGATTTTTTTTTTGACCAGATTATACCAGACATGACTTCCCTCCAGTGGAGCAAGTCTCAAATTCAATTGATGAGGTGTTTGTCGCACTTATAAGAAAAGCCACTACTACACTAGTGGGAATATCTTGCCTGGAAGTTAGCAAGTGTCTTTTTTTTTTTTAATGTCTGCCATATAAAA
Source organism: Mus musculus (assembly GCF_000001635.26). Taxonomy (NCBI): domain Eukaryota; kingdom Metazoa; phylum Chordata; class Mammalia; order Rodentia; family Muridae; genus Mus; species Mus musculus. The sequence goes on along the minus strand of NC_000067.6, from coordinate 161,777,594 downwards.
GACACTTGCCTAGAGGATACAATAATAGAGTCCCTTATGGAGTATATTTCATTGGCAAAGTGGAAAGCAGGCAATAAAAAATAATAAAAAATATATAGGTACATACCTGTTGTTCCTGTACTTATCAGACTAAGGTAGATAGATGGATTGCAGGTTTGAGGTCAGTCTGGGTTACATGAGTTTCTGTTCTCCAGAAGAAAGCAAACATATTTAATGCCATGAGGTAGTGTCATGAAGAAAATTAGGTAAAATGGCAGGGAGTGTGGGAGAATGGCTATTGAAAGGATGAAAAGCAGGACATACAGATGCCCAGGGCAGAGCATCTCAAGCAGAGAAGCTGCCAGTTCCGATCCTTAAGATGGAAAGTCATTAGGTTTTAGTCTAGCATAATATAGATTCATATATTGTAAACTTAATCCTTGAAGTGATAGTTTGGGGATGTGGGACCTATTAAGAGGTGACTAGGTCATAAAGCAGAGCCCTCTTGAGTGTATTGATCTTATTTTATTAATAACTAGGCTAGTAATCTGCCCACTATGTTTTTTGGCTTTGCTTTTTTTAAACACATGTTCTGGTCCTCTCGCTTTCTGCTAAGTTATGGACCAGTTCAAAGACAATCATCAAATGCTGTCACTCTGTCCTGCCCACAGTTAAACCCACATGACGCCCATAGACTTCCTAGCCCTTACATGTCCTTCATTTGTCACCTTGTAAACTATTTAAGCTGTGGTATTGTGATGTAGCAATAGAGAACAGAGTTAGGGTCATCCTATACATAGAGATCCCAGGGTCCCAGAGGTGGCCATGGATTTTCTCTAGATTCTTCCCGAGAACTATGGACTCTCCGCTTCTATCTGGACTCCCAGAGCCAACACTCTGCTGTCTCTCGCAACTCAGTTGTCCTGAGGAAAAAAGGAAAGGGATTGAATTCGGGCTGAGAAGGCCTGGGTGAGTTCAGCCACGGCCACTTGCTTAACTCTATGTGACTTTAAGTAAGTCCCACGGACGTTGTGAAATTCCTTTTCTTGGTCCTCTATAGAAATGCTGTTGCTGACATGAAAAGGAATCCTTCAGGCCTTGGAAAGGCTGCTGGAGGAGGAGCTGTGGCGCTGTTGTATTTCTCAGTAAGTTTCCTGATCACCACGCTTAGATAAATTCCTCAACAGGTGAGATGGTTTGGCAGGCAAAGGCACTTGCAAACCTAGTGACCTCAGGTCAATTCTCCAGAAAGCACATAAACGTGGGAAGAGGAAACTGACTCTATTAAGTTGTCTTCTGACCTCCACACATGTGTTGTGACATATGTGCCTATATACACATCATACGTGCACGTGCACACACAAACACACACACAGAGCATGTGCTTATACACACGTGTACAGAGACAACTAAGATTTCTTGCTCATTAATATTTTCATAAGACCCATATAAGAAAATCTCATCAACTATACAAACTACCTGTTATAAGAAACAGACAGAAAAATAATCTTCTGAAGTGTGAAAGTAAAAGAATACTATTTCATATTAACCATAGTCTTTAAAATCATTTTATTATTTGTTTTTACTTTAAGTATGTCATTATACATATAAGAGCAACTGGCTTATTCAGATTCTTTACTCATAATTGAGATATTGGATATCTTATGTGTTCATTATATACAAAGTCTACTATGATTAGCCACATTTTAATTAGCATATAAATAATGGTACTCATAACATATTCATAGATTCATATCATGTACTTCACTTATATTAATTTCCAGTTACCATCTTATGTTCCTCTCTCTCCTTTCCTGCCGGTCCCCTTAGCTCCTTCTGTTTTCTATTCATAAGTGTGTACATATATTTAAGTCTTTGTCCTCAATCTGAAATAAAACATTATAGTTGTCTATTTGACTTTCTGAGTCTGGTTTATTTTGCTTACCATGACAACCTAAAGCTGTATTCCTTTTCCTGCAGATATGATTAGCCATCTTGATGACTGTGTCTTTTCATTCTGAAATACAATTTTAAGAGATGACATTTAAATATTTAATTTCAATAACGGGACATTTAAGCTTAGTGCTACCCTTGATAGCTGCCTCCTTCATTAAACTTGGGATCACTTCAGGAGATGTGAGCTGCCAAGGGGATCCCCCTCTTTCCAGTAGCAGCCTGTCATAGAGGGACTAGAACCTCTTCGTTCTCATGTTGCAGCCCCACTTTCTGTGGGTGAACGAACCACTTCAAAGACTATGTGAAGTTTTGGTAAGAGACACGACGATGGTATCAAGTTTTAAAGTGTTCAAATACGTAAGGCATGCAAGACAAGAACCCTAGCCAATGAGACAACAGCTACTTGTTGGAGTTTCCAAGGCTTTTAATGGCATGGATAGATCTTTTGGGTTTGTTTGTTCTAGAGCTTATCCTCCATCCTGCTCCAACCCAACTCTGTTCTTGCTCCACTTCCAATCTGTAGAAGAAAATGCATACATTTTTTTTTTTTGGAAGGAGGTTCATGGAGCTATAAAGAGACTATCTCTAGCCTCAAGTAAATGGATAATATGCTAGATCTTCCCCAAAGAGATTAAAGTCTAGACTGAAGTGACCTTAGATTCATTGAGAAGAGACAACACTCTTTAGATGGTGAGAAAGAGACAGAGGTGTTAAACAGAACTCTGAAGTGTGAGCTGGAATGGAAGAATTATCTCAACCTCAGCATCCTTTTTGCGTCGTTTAGGTGGCCTTATTCTGGTTTCTACGAAATTCAGAAGACTTCTGCAGAGGTCTGGATAGGGTGATGAAAAGAAGAAACCAGCAAGGCTTGATTCTGCTGAAGCTCCCTTTAGAGTTGTGCTCTTGGGCCTTGTTGCTGACTAGGCTGGCCAGCCAGCTTTTCCAACCTGTCCAATGAATATGAAGATTGCTTCTGTTTCTAGCAGAGAATGTAACCAGGAGTCGAGGTGAGCACACAATAGATCCATGCTTGATTAGGAATGCTTTTTCTGCCTTAAAGCCAAATTTGTGTTTATGGTTCACTGAGTGGTTAAGTAGATCAACTTTTAATTGAAGAGTGATATAACATTTACCACAAGGCTTATTATGGCCCTCAAATCATGATGTATGTACATAGCAAGATTGCATTGCTTCCCTTTAAGCAAGAGTTATAGAAAGTGCCTATATTTAGGTCAGGTCATACCCATAACAACCCCCTTAGCCAAACATTACTGACTCCAGCTTGTGAGAAAGCAGAGAAGTGATAACTTCTCAATGGCCATGGAGTATCAGTTAGAACTCAAGACTAGGCTTGTCAGATCTGAAGACTGTTAGCCACATATCAGTTTGCCTTCTGTCCTCATTATAATTATCAGTATTCAGTTATTTAACGACTATTTGTTAAGTACATGCTAGGAGTCAAGCATTGTTTGGAGGGTGGAATGGCGAACATAATAATGATTATTCTTTTATTAATTTGTATCTTGGGTCCTGGGGAGCAAACCCAGCCCAGTGCATTTGCTAGGCAAGTATTCTTACCACTAAGTACACCCACAAAGTCTCATTCGTTCTTATGAAACTTATCCTTAAATGGGGTTCCAAAGCTGTGTTTTAAAAAAAAAACTAAACAAGAAAATAAACACGTAATCCCAGAAATGGTTAGGCAACAATAAGCTCTATTTTGAGAATTAAAATAGAAATAAACTAACAAGAGACTAGACGATGGCATTAGAGAAAAGACTCTGAAGGAGAAAGATAACGAGGCTGTATGTGAACACAGTCAAAATGAATGATATGGATGCATTTATACAGTTAGTATATGCTAGTGATTATAACAGAGTATCATTTAAAAAGACAGTTCAGGGATGAAGATGTAACTGAGGGGGGAGAATGCTTGCAGGAGTTGCTGTATTCCCTTCCTACCACAATAACAGAGTTATAAGATATCATAAAAAGATAACATAGCAATATAATCACTAGGTAGTGATCATTCTAGAGAGCAGGAACAGCCATTTTTGGACCTGTTTTCTTTTTTTTTTTTTGGCATTTTGGATCAAACAATACATTATGGCGGGGGACTGTACAGCACATGGCAATATGCTTTGTGCTTTGAGGAGCATCCCTGAGGATTAAGTAGCAGTGCTTCCACCTTGTCATTGGGACATCAAACATCTGTCCTGATTTCCAGACTCCCCACTGGAGGTGTCTTTCTCCTCTCTTCTCACTGAAAGCCACTAGATGATGGATCTAAAACAAGAGTGCGCTTCATGTGTAGGGTGAATAGAATAAAGAATGATGTCACTGGACTCCTGGGGATGTCAAGAGATGGATGGTGGAGAAGTAAGCAGGGTTACAGTTGAGCGGGGCTCTGGAAGCTGGGGTGAGAAGTTTCAACTTTATTGATAGGACTAGGGAAAGCTTCAGGAAGAGTCATCGATGTGGAATGGAAGAGAAATGGAAAATGTTGGTACATATTTTGAGAGCGGGGCTTTCATGTCTGATGATTAGGTGTTGGAAAGAAATGAATCAAGGATTACGCCTACCCTTTCTCTGTTTCCTTTATACCACTTACCATAATTATTTCCTAGACTTATTTTTCTATATATCTGTTTCTCCAATTAGATCCATAACTGTTTTTCTTCTGGTTCAAAGATTAAGTAAAACAATAAAAAAAAATCTCTTCTCCATGCAAACATAGCTTCCTTCATCTTAAAGACTACACAGGTCTTCACACCATCTGTCATTTCCCTAAAGGTACTTAGGTTGTTCTCAAAATTTTGTTCTCTCAAAAACTGCTGCAGTGATTATGTTTATGTGTCCATATTTCTGCTAGTCTTTCCCTAGGAAAGAAAGAATTAAAAGGACTAAGCACATACTGTCGACTCCCAACTTCTGATATGTTTGTCAAATTATTATTTAAAACGTTGTATCAGTTCATACTGTTACATCCACCACCTGAGAGTGTTTCTTCCCTATTCTGTTTCATTATAGTAAAAAAGAAGAAATTGAAACTGCCAGGTAAAATTGGAATTAGAATTTACACTTCACAAATATTTCAGAAAATTTGGATTTCTATTTTTGGTTTTTCTGGTGAATTAGCCAATATAATTTGATCTTTTAAAAAAATAGGCCATTGTGTCTTCTTCAATGGTACAACTCTTTGCATGTTAATAGAGCATATAGCCTCTGTTATATGTGTTTCAGATATTTCCTTCCAGTGTGTCATCTGTCTGTTAGTTTTTTTCCATGTAGACATGTTTAAGTTTTGGGGTTTTTCTTGTTTTTTGTTTTAATTTTATTTTATTTGTAATTCATTTTTTACACTCCATATTCCATTCCCGCCCCTCCCCATCCACCCTCCGACTGCTCCACACCCCACACCTTCTCCCTACCCCACCCCATCTCCACATGGATGCCCCACACCCAACTCAACCAGACCTCTAAATTCCCTGGGACCTTCAGTCCCTTGAGGGTTAGGTGCATCATCTCTGAATGAACACAGACCTGGAAGTCCTCTACTGCATGTGTGTTGGGAGTGTTTAAGTTTTAAAAAAATACATCTTTCCCCTTCTATAGCGCCTTTCCACTCATTCTTAGACTCACCTCATTTTATAACTATGTTTTTTTTTTTCCAATATAGAATTGTTGCTGTTTTTTAGCCCCACAATGCCTTTAAAATCTGCATGGATACGATGTGGTAGAGGAAATGAACTAGCCTTTCAGAGCACAAAACTGAACACATCAGCATCATCTTTGCATCTTTGCTGCTTTGACACAACAGCGACTTAGTCTCCCCTTCCCTTGTGCACTTTCCTTGTTTCAAGGAGAATTCGGTATAATGGTTCAACATTTATTTATATGTTTTTCTCCCCTTTGGGGGAAGTGTTCATATAGATTTTGTTTGGTTCTTAATGTTTTTATTAAGTTTTTTTTGTAGCTTTATTTTTATTATTAAACAAAAAGTCAATATAACAACAAAATCAGAACATCAAAATATCCAACCCAAGAAAAAAACAAACAAAAGCATAAAACCTCAATCAAATAAAAGCACACACAAAACAGCTGCTGGGTTCATTATCCGTAGCTCAGCTACTCCAGAAGGCGAGGCCTGTCCTGGAGTGGTTGATAGACTCAGTGTCACTCTCTTAGAGATAACTGATTTTCCCAGAAGGTTTAAATAACAGCTCAGTTGGTAATCCTTATCACAGTGGCTAGGTTTTCATTCATTCATTCACTAATTTACTTATTTCATTCCATTCATTCATTCATTCATTAAAAAATAACAAAATAAAATATATAACAAAAACTGTCACATCAAAGCTGGACAAGGCAAACAAACACACAAACAAAAAGGTTTCAAGAGAAAGCACAAGAATCAGAGATACACTCGTTCACACACTTGGGAATCCCATAAAAATCATATCTTCATAGGTCACTTTACAGGAACCTCTTATTCAACATATTCTAGACTTAAACTCTTAGATTTTCTTATTTTCCTGAGTATGCCTTCCGTGTCCTTGACCTCAGACCATCTAGTTCTGCTTCCTCAGGAGCTGGGACTTCAGTTTGCCGAGGTTACAAATGTGTAATTAAACATTAGCTGTTAGGTGAGGCGCTGGTCCTCACCAGCTGTTAGCAGGGGGCCAGCCATTTCTCACCCCCTTTGCCTTCAGGTCCAGACTTTTCATCCCTCTGCTCTTCCTTGCCTGCTCTACTGCGCTCACCAGGTTCAGAGGCTTCAGAGGGTGATGGTGGGGGATGGGGTGGAGAAAGAAGTCAGAGTCAGGCACCTCCTCAGGCCCTTTCCTTCTTGACTCGCTTCAAAGCACCAAAGCAGCTGCAGGTGACTCAGTGCTCCAGGTGTTTTCCAGAAGCCCCTGGCTATCAGTAATAAGACCCCAATCCACCACCATCCTGGCTAGTGCTGTCACCATCTCCCGTTAACTTCTCTGCTCTGTGGTCAAAAGTGCAAACATTTGTTTTGTTTTGTTTTGTTTTGTTTATTGGATATTTTATTTATTTACATTTCTAATGTCCCTCTTCCCAGTATCCCCTCCGCAAGCCCCTTATCCCCTCCCCGCCCCCCTGCTTCTATGAGGGTGCTCCCTCCCACCTACCCACTCCTGCCTCATGGCTCTAGCATCCCCCTACACTGGGGCATCGAGCCTCCGCAGGACCAAGGGCCTCCCCTCCCATTGGTGCCAGATAAGGCCATCCTCTGCTACATATGCAGCTGGAGTCATGGGTCCCTTCATGTGTGCTCTTTGGTTGGTGTTTTAGCCCCTAGGAGCACTGGCAGGTCTGGTTGGTTGATATTGTTGTTCTTTCTATGGTGTTGCAAACCTCTTCAGCTCCTTCAGCCCTTCCCCTAACTCCTCCATTGGGGTTCCCTTGCTCAGTTGGCTGTAAGCGCCAACATCTGTATTGGTCAGGCTCTGGGGGAGCCTCTCAGGAGACAGCTATACCAGGCTCCTGTCAGCAAGAGCCTTGAGGCATTAGCAACAGTGTCTGGATTTGGTGTCTGTAGATGGGATGGATCCCTAGATGGTGCAGTCTCTGGTTGGCCTTTCCTTCAGTCTCTGCTCCACTCGTTGTCCCTGCATTTCCTTTAGACAGGAGCAACTCTGGGTTAATATTTTTGTGATGGGTGGGCGACCCCATTCCTCACCCCAGGTGGAACATTTGTTATTACAAACCCTAGAGTGGTACCCTCTTTCCTAGCTCATTGAAAATATATCTTTTTAAAGCATGTTGAATTGAGAAAGACATTGAGTAAATCTTACAAAAAATTTCAAAGTATTTGGTGTGGCTAAGTCTACTGGGAGATTTTCAGGTAAGAGATGTGAGGTGACAATGTGGAAGGGAGGAAGGCAATTGCATAGGCAGTAGGGGAAAGGAAACCTGCAGTAATTTAGCACACAGTTTCTAGTGGTGGCCATTCTAATACCTACTAACCACAGCATGTTCAGCAGCCATTGCTTCAACATTATAGCTGAGCAGCTCACAGGGTAAGGCTGTTCAGGAAGGGGACTACCATGATGGATCTGCCTACAAAACATCCAGGCTCACCAGAGAGTTTTGCATCTGAAAAGACAAAGAAAGGAACAAACCTTGAACCCCATCAACCAACATAATGATGAGATTGGCATCACACAATGGTCCTTCCCCCCTCACCCCTACCCTGCAATGTTCTGGAAATGAAGCACTTCCAGGGATCTGGTGTAGCTTTTTTGGTATTGGTCACCTTGCCTTTTAGTGGACTGTAAAACCTTGACTGCGACAGTGAAATTATGTCTTCTGTTATCAGTGGTGGGAAACTGGTGTTTTCAGGGAAAATTATTCACTTATATTTGCTTTATCTTTTAAAACATATGAATGTTACTCATCACCAGTTCACAGTGACAATCATTAGAAGTATGTTCTGGAGGGTGGGGTCCTCAGAGGGTCACAGGCAGGATGCTGGTATTGGTGGCTGACATTTCACCTGTGAAATTTGAGCAACACTTCCAACCGAGCTAATGGGGACTTTTCAGAAGTTCAGTTGTCGGAAGGCCTGAGGTTGGAATTCCAGATTAGTCAGCTTGCTAAAGTTTTGTTTCTTTATAAAGATCTTAGAGCTTTACAATTTTTATCTAAGCATCTTGCATTTTAAGTTTCCTCAATGTATTCTATTCTCAGGGATTCATGCTTGTGGAAGCAGACTATAAAGACCGCAACATCAAAGGCCTCATTATCTATCTATCGGTTATTCTTCACAGGTTTAAAAAATAATCTGAATTACCATACCTGTCTCAAGCATGAAATCAACATGCAGGATGCAAGCCTTGCCCTGTGTTGACTTTGCACTTCAGAAGCTCACTGCTAATGTGAACGGAAAAGCAAGCGTAACTCCAAATTCATGGTGACTGAGTGTTTATGTTAGTTGTTAGATTTCTCTTTAAGAAGGAAATCTTACCCAGGAGTGATTTTTAACATATGTGTGTGTGTATGTGTTTGATTATGTATGTAATATATAATATATATGTATATAATATATAATTAATGCAGGTTAAACTGAAAGCACTGGCAGATGATGTGAAATTGAATAGAAACATGTAGCAGCAGGGGATGGGGAACTGGGGGTAGCCATTAGAAAGTCCCAGACTCTAGGGAATTGAGAGGCTCCCAGGAGCCAATGGTGTTGACTTTAGCCAAAATACCCAACTAAAGGGAGACAGAACCTGTAGAGAACACCTCCAGTAGATAGGCACAGCCCCTAGTTGAGGGATGGGGCCACCCATACATCTCAAAAATTTTAATCCAGAAATTTTCCTATCTAAAGGGAAGATAGGGGCAAAAATTGGAACAGAGACTGAAGCAAAGGCCATCCAGAGACCGCCCCACCTAGGGATTCATCCCATCTGCAGACACCAAATCCCTACCTACACTATTGCTGATGCCAAGAAGCACTTGCTGACAAGAGCCTGACATGGCTGTCCCCTGAGAGGTTCTACCCGCATCTGACTAATACAGATGCAGATACTCACGGTCAACCATCAGACTGAGCACAGGAACCTCAATGGAGGAGTTAGGGGAAGGAGCTGAAGGGAATTGCAACCCCATAAGAAGAACAGTATCAACTAACTGGACCTCTCAGAACTCCCAGGGACTAAACCACCAACCAAAGAGTATATATATATGAGGGAGCCAGGACCCTGGCTATATATGTAGCAGAGGATGACCTTATCTGACATCAGTGGGAAAGGGGGCTTGATGCTCCAGTGTAGGGGGATGCTAGAGGGTGAGGAAGGAGTGAGTAAATGGGTGGAGGAGCACCTTTATAGAGGCAAAGGGGAGGGGGAGGGAGGGATGGGATGTGGGGGTTGTGGAGGGGTAACCGGAAAGGTGGATATCATTTGAAATATAAATGAATAAAATGATTAATAAAAAAGTAAAAAAAAAATATGTGGTTACAGTTTACCTGTGTGTTTGAAGCTTTGAGAAAAGATGGGGGGGGCATTAAGTGGAAAAAGCAGGAGGTTGAGGACTGAACCTTGGATTATAGCAGATCCGGCAAGATAATGGACTAAAGTCCGCGAAAGAGAAAGATTAGTGTATGCAGCTGGAGAGTTGTGACGACGGTATAGCCACTTTCATGCAAAGGTCAGACAGAATTCTGAGAAGGAAGTGTCATGATGAGAATGCCTGGGGCTGAAGAGAGGCCAGCCGCCTGAGGGGGGAGTAGGAGCCATGCGACCAGGTGACGCAGACCTCGGGGTTCTACGAGATAGTTTCAGTAAGAGGGCGTAGATGGAGAATTAGTATTTAGGATTAGGAAGTGATTCTGAGGTTAGGGAGTGAGAGATAAGGACAGACTATTTCAAAATATAGACAGGAAATGAAAAGAGAAAAGAAGTCTAGAATGCCGTCACTGCGAGCCAGGAAAGAAGCTTTGGAGTTCCTCCCTGCTCCGAATCTACATTTCGTGGTATTTGTGGTATGATAAGGTTTTGTTTTTAAAGCATGCAGTTATAATTTTTGTTCTCTTATGTTCCAATGATGCTTGGTTTTGTTTACAATTTTCACGTTAAGCTTTTGCCTTCACTTTTTTTTCCTGAAAGTTGTTGCGTGAGTTGGCCTAGAACACAGACAGGGTCAGCTGACAGGACAGGTAAAGAAGAGCAGCTGAGCCCTTGCAGGCTTTTTTTTTTTTTTTTTTTTTTTTTTGCAGAGGCCAAGTGTGGAAAGGTGCCGATGACGTCAGGGGTGGGCGTGGCTGCATCACACTAGCACCCACCTCACTCACAGGAAGCCTGTCTGATCACTGACTCACTGTGTGGCCAGCTCTTCCTGTGCGGTAGTTTCCTCTCAGTAAGGTGAAAAGAACTACAAAGAGCCATGGGAACTCACACTAAACAAAATAATCTCATAACACTGGTACTGAGTGAAAAATCCTGTGTGGTTTCTATGATAATAAGCTTGGGCTAAAGTAAAACAAACAAACAAATTAACTACAAAGCTATTAAGTAAGGAACACCCAAGACCTTTGGTTACTAAAATCCTTCCTTCCTTCCTTCCTTCCTTCCTTCCTTCCTTCCTTCCTCTCTCTCTCTCTCTCTCTCTCTCTCTCTCTCTCTCTCCTTCTATCCTATCCCTCTCTCCCTTTCTTTCTTTTTTCTGAGGATTGTCACTGTAAGAAATAATTTCTTGAAGGAAAATCAGAAGTAAGCCTCAGGGTCACTCACTGCCATATGGAAATGGAATTAGAGACACATCGTTTGTACTAAGAATATTGTACTAAGGACAAATATTGGTTCTGCCATTCAAGATAACATGCACTGAATCCATACCACGAGCTGTTTTTTTGATAGTGCTCAGATTGCAGGGCTGGCAAAGGTATATTCAGCCTCAATAATCATGAGAAGGGGGAGAAAGATGCACAGCTAGTGGTGACTGTGGGAGGTGGAGGCTCTCTCTGACAGAGGTAGACAGCAGGTGCTCTGTGAACTCTGACAAACAAGCTCTGGAAGCCAGCGCAGGAAGCTGGCCGGTGCGGCAGCCTCTAGCAGAGTTGAATGAGGAGGTTCTTAGGCACAGACTGCAGGTTAGGGCTCCACTCCAGCAACACATGCCCCGCCTCAAGCCAGACTATTCAAATGACAATTTTGACTGTGGATTCATCTTTACAAATCTCAGGGACTTTCTCCAGTCAGAAGCATTGATGTTAGAATCTGTGCGGTTAAAATACTGTGCTGGCTGGTTTTGTGTCAACAAAACACACACCTAGCTAATTCTAAACACTACCCTTGGAATGTGTTTAATTTTACAAGGTGTTTTAGGAAGTGACTATGCATTTCTGTCAGGACAGAGATGTACTTCTGAATTTTTAAGTGACCTGAAATATTAACCTAGAAATTTCCTATTATCGCTCATGATATCAGGTCCTGGGTCTTTAGTAGAAGGGAACCCTGAAGGGCTTTCTTGACTTTTTTGCTCATCAAATATCCCTTGTCCATAACGTAGGTGATAGCAATGAACTTTCACTCGGTGTGCTATTTCCAAGGCAGTGAACCTCAGACATTTCCCCTGGGAATGTCACTAGAAAGCAGCTTCAGACTCAGAAATCCATTGATTGGGCCCATGGCTCGGCATTTCTAGTAATCTCCCAGGTGAAGCTGATCCTGCTTGTTGAGGATCCAACTGTGGATACTAAGATCTAGGAGACAAGGTAATACAGTCCCTTCTCCACTCTCCTAGAGCCTCATCCTTCCTCAAATTTACTCAGAACTGATGGCCAGCTACTCTTGTCTTTTATAAACCCAGGATTCCAACTGGACTGAAGAATTGCTTCCTTTGTAGCTATACTCTTGGATTATTGTTCTCTGTAATGGGTTACTAGAATAGAAAGTGAATCTACTCACTAAACAGTTTAAAGATAGGTGCTGACATGGGGACCATTCAAGGGTAAGCTTTGATTAACACCGTGACCTTGGGCAAACCACATCCCATTTAGAACCAAGGCAGCCCTGGCCTTGCTAAGTACTATATAATCTTCCCAACTAGCCCTGAGCTGGGTTATAGAGTAGAATTCCCTGTGGTACAAGGTGGTACTCTCTTTCTGGATTGGGGGTGTGGGTGAAGACTCCCTGGAAAGAAGGAGGGATATGATGGACTTGGCAGAGATATTTTAATGAAGGCCCAAGAACTGTACTGCTCTTGCACTGTTAAAGAACCAACAGACTGGCCCTTCTGTCTTCAGAACTGAGCAAGTATTTGATAGACAGAGAAGCTTAGACAACACGGTGTAAGTCAACAAATCATTTTGAAATATTATTTTGGTCAATGATGTGACTTTTCAACTCAAACAACCTTTGATATTTGGTCACTAAGGAAAAAAAAACCAAGAAATTGTTCTTCATCCTATATTGTTCTTACAAGGAAGACATGCCCATCATGCGCAGAAAAGAGAGAGAGTGTAGCACTGTTCAGAGAGATGGGCCAGAGGGTTGGCAGACTACTGTACTTTTAAGAGATTGCTCCTCCAACATTAGCCCCGTCTTCCCGGTTTAACCTGGACCCAGAAGGAAGAAGTATTTTTGTAGTGAGTCAAATGTATAAATGCTTCCAAACACTAAGATGTATGTGCCATCTTTCAACTTCTGCAGTTTAGACTTTGCATCAGGAGAAGAAACGAGAGAAACTTGGTGGATTTCCCACCTTAGAATCACTCAGGCTATTCATAGGTTAGGGGTCTGTCTGTCTGTCTGTCTGTCTGTCTATCTATCCAAAGCAGAGAAATGTGGTCACAGTGTGCCACTGCCCCAGCCTCCATAGCTCTTAGTAACCATTTGCTGCTCCTTCTAAGTATACTGTAAGTTCCCATCCAAGATGTCACTACGGGCAAACAGGCACTGTTTACCCAAAACTAGGAATTGTCACTTATCACACTCATCCCGAAGGTCTTGAGCTCCCATCCCAGTCTGTCATTCAGAGCTCTCATTCTATATTGGAAGATAAACTTTCCTTCGATCCCTGTATAAAAAGAGTCTGTGGTAGCTTTCATGTGAGCCCTCCTTGAAATGAGATGCCTCTGGCCAGGGAACTGTGGTTCTAAGAGTGGGCTTTGGTTGAGGTTTAAAGAGTTTTCATGATGACCGAAGGTGATGAGTTGGGAAGGCTTAGACCAATGTGGTAAACAGACATGGGGTGAGAGATGATTCATGCCAACATGCCCTGCTGCTATTTTACAATAGTTAGGAGAGATTATGCAAAAGTAGGAAGGCATCCAAGATTATTGGAGAAGTCAGATAGATAAGCCATCATCATCTTATTAGGCATTGGATAGAAAACATGGTTAATTTGGCCATTCTGCAGTGAACATGTATTTAAAACACCAAATTCTACACAGTAGCTTAATATGAATCTTGTCAATTAAAAACAATTACATATATTTATTAATTCTTTTGAGAATTTTGTACAGTGTTTTTTGATTGTATTCATCATCCCTCCCCCAGTTCTTTCCGGGGCCACATCCTGCTCCTTACTCAACCAACTTTGTGTCTCCACCCTCCCCACCCCCCAACACAGCTAATTCGTGCTGTTCAAATATTCTTGGATGTGTAGCCTTCCATTGAAGCATGGTTGAGTTATCACATGCTACATCTTAACTAATGTTCTCTGTCACAGCAGCTAAAAATTGTTGATAACCCCATAGCTAGAGGGTGGGGACACTTTATATCCAACTCCCTGCTTTATGATATGATTTGGTCTAGCCTGGGCTTGCACAGGTCTTGTCCATGCTGTCACAACGACTGTGAGTTCATATGTGCAGCTGTCCTACTGTGTCCAGAAGACATTTTTTTAAAGAGTATGTTTTCTGTTCTATTTATTTTGATAGATTTCTTTTTCTACCCAGTCATCTATGTATACTGTGCTCTTCATCCAATCCAGAACAGAAAGAGAAAGACAACAAAACCAAACAAAATCCTAGATTCTGTCCCCTCAATGTAGAAAATCCCACTAAATTCCAAACCAGGCATTTCATAAGCAGAGGATGCTCCCTGGAGTCCTGAAATACTTCCACGTGGTTGGTGGCTGTGTTTACTTTTCAAGGAGAATATAATCCAGACAATTGGCTTGTGCCCTATATGTGGTGAGTATTAGGAATTCGATATATTTAATAGAGAATATGAACAAAATACTTTTCCCTAAGAGGACACGTGTGATTGGTTGATTGGTTGATTGGTTAACTTTGAGGGACTGAGGATCAAACCCCGGCCTCCCACATGCTGGTCCAATGTCTTGAGGTCCATGATAGGCCTATTTACTTTTTTGAGGCACTATTTTATTGATCTGCCTAGGCTAGTCTCCTGCTCACGATTTACCGGCCTTGGCCTTTGTAAAACTTGGGTTACAGGAGAGTGCCACCATGCCCAGCTCAATCCTGTTACTTAATCGTGCCAAGTGACACACCTACATATACCCACATGTAAAGAATCTGTGTGGATTTCTGTTGTATCCTTGCTGTTGTCCCCTTCTGTGTCAAGCTGAATTCTAGGAAAGAATTCCAGTGAAAGGCCCTGAGCTGAAGTGCCTGTCTGTCTTTTGTGTCCTAGAATAAGCAGACAGTGTGACTTCCATGGAGAGAAATAACCTGAAATGGACACGTCTGGACAGTGAAGAGCAGGACAGCCTGTTGTGCCTCAGAAAAACCAAAAAATAGATAGATAAATAAATGGAAATTCATATATTACATTTTGAAACAAACAGTGTGATGATTACTGTTGATCATGTACAATCAGTGTCCAGCATTTATTTCTGCCTTAATCTATTCTAGGTCTGAGTTTAAATGCTCTATCAGAGTCTTGTGGCTTAAGAGACAAATTTTCTTTTTCTATGTTCTGTATGTGTGAGAAACAATAATAAGGCTTCAGATTATTTTCTTTGGTGAAATATTTAAACTAAAAGGTATCTATGCATATATGAAACAAAAGGAGGCACAGAGAGAAGGAGACGACTTTAGTGGTAAAAACAATGGCTGACATGGGGCCTTCATTCAATTGGATTCAGAGCGTCTCAGCAAGACCAGATTCAAATGAGCAAGGCCCTGGGTTAGCAGATCTGGAGAACAGCAATTTTTTCGCAGAGGTGTGGAACTCCGGCTCTCCTGTGGCGCTACCTGGTTCTTTCCCTGCTTCATTCCACTTCAATGTTGTTTCTTCACCATTATTTCTAAACAAGTAAGTGCTGTAAAGACTGGTGGGAACCCTCTGCTTCTTAGCAGGTAAAACTCTTCCCCTGAGTGGGAGGTGGGCATTCCCTTGCTCAGCTATGGTTTCTAAGTGAGCTGACAGGCTGGGGCACACCGAACAGCTGGAGCCTTTTCTTTTGATCTCTCCCCTTGGACGGTGTTTCCCCACCTCAGGTCTGCTGAGCACCGATTTCCACTGCAGATAGAAGACTTCTGAGCCTTGTCACCATTTTCCCCTTACTTGTCAACTTTTACTTTTTGTTTAATCAGGCAACCCCGTGGGGGTGGGCTTCATCCATTGTTCCTATGAGTGCACAGAGGTTTGCTGTCTTTGATGCACAGGATAGATGGGTATCTGGGCCCCTCAGCTTAGATCATGATGGGTGTTTTCCAGGTGAGCCCTAAAGACTGAGCTGCCTGCCATTTGTGAGGTGAGGCAAACGAGGTGTGGGGGAGGGTGTTTGAGAAAACGCTTTTCCTTCTTTGCTTACCTTAGTGTTTTATGCTTAAGGCACTTGTGAAATGCCTCTGAAGGTGTTCTGGCTGTGTGTCTGTACCTTGTCCTCTTGCCTGGCCTCTCCTCATCCTCTACCACCTGATTCTGGGTGAATCACTGCAGGGGCCAGGCTGTGAGGATAATGCCTTTCTTATCCTACTTCTTTGAAAACCCCTCTAGAAGCATTACTATTCAAGCTCCATCAGTTTGAGAGTCGCTGAGTGATTCTCTCTTCGGATTAAGAAATAGAATTAAATGGCCAGTGAAAGCCCCACCCATTTCAATGAGTAGAGAACGGTCCTTGTTTTCCATCCCCCACTCAAGACTGTAAGATTGAAGTGGTAGAGTATGATTGATATGCACCACTGAAAAATTAAATCCAATCTTAAGTAGGTTGATAGCTATTAAGAGAGAAACCACGTCACAAAAAACTTGGGTCCCTTCATTCCATTTCACGCCAGCATCAGGATGAGCTCTTTAAGACATCAATGCGATCTTGCCACTCCAATGTATTATGTTCCCTTATTCCAAGGCTAAGAGCATCCATCCTCTAGACCCCATTGGCCAGCTTGCTCTGTGTCCTCCCATCTTGCCTGCCTCCCCAAGCTTGTCAGATGCAGGCTTCCCCTGCACTCCCAGCCACAAGGGAACCACCATGTGACTGCACACACTGCTCCTGTTCCTTGGGGGGCAACTCCTCACTGGTGTGCTCATCTCTCTCACCCTTTGTTCCCAGCCCATCTTCTAAGAGAGGCCATCTAATGCACTAAGTGTCTGCCTTATTCTCTCCTGTCCTTATTCTATCATACCATGCACGAATCAATAATGTTTGTTATCCATTTGTTCATGCACAAACTGATGGCCAACAAAGCCTATCTGTAGTATCTTTTTCTTCTTTGTCTGTCTGTCTCTTCTTGTGTAATTTACCTACAATAAAGAAGGAAGATTTTACATGTTTAAAAGCCTTTGATCCCAAGAAGTGAGTTTTCCCATCACTCTCATACAAATCCCCTCACCCTGGTCTCCAGCTAGTTATTCACGCAGATCACCCTTGACTGACTTAGGATAGTGTACATCACTTTGGCCTGGGCTTGACTGACTTAGGATAGTGTACATCACTTTGGCCTGGGCTTGACTGACTTAGGATAGTGTACATCACTTTGGCCTGGGCTTGACTGACTTAGGATAGTGTACATCACTTTGGCCTGGGCTTGACTGACTTAGGATAGTGTACATCACTTTGGCCTGGGCTTGACTGACTTAGGATAGTGTACATCACTTTGGCCTGGGCTTGACTGACTTAGGATAGTGTACATCACTTTGGCCTGGGCTTGACTGACTTAGGATAGTGTACATCACTTTGGCCTGGGCTTGACTGACTTAGGATAGTGTACATCACTTTGGCCTGGGCTTGACTGACTTAGGATAGTGTACATCACTTTGGCCTGGGCTTGACTGACTTAGGATAGTGTACATCACTTTGGCCTGGGCTTGTCTTTTCTCTGCTAACACATCACTCATGTTGATCTCTACAGCTGAAATCCGTTCCTTTTATTTCCAGTGTATGAATACATCAGAACAACCTCTCTTCAATTCTACATTCTTGAAACTTGGATTGTTCCTGGTTTTTTATTGCCATGGGAAGGTTGCTATGAATGCTTGTGTATAAGTACTTATGAACATAGACATTCATTAGTCTTGAACAAATATCTAAAAGTGGGACTTCCAAGTTACGGGGTAGGCATATATCTAACAGTATTTTTAAAAATGACTAAAACATGTTCAGGTTTAATATAGTTGTGAAACACTCTCAGTTTCTATTTTGAGGTTTGATACGTACTTTTTGACTGTCTGAGGAATGGGCTAATGTTCCTGCTTTTACTGTCATGATTTCCAAGAGGCATCTGCTAAGTTTTCCTCTTGAATTTCTAAGATAAAACTCAAGCATTTTCTTTTGCTGTATTTTGTTCTCTCTCCCTCCTCTCCTTTCTTTTCCTTGTCCTTTTGCTATTTTGTAGATAGAGAGCTTTTCATTTTTTGTGTGTGCAAATATGTGAGCTTGTGTCTGAGTGCCCATGTCTGTATGCATTTCTGATTGTGTATGTGTGTGCATGTGCCTGAGTGTGTGTGCATGTGTGTCTGAATGTATGTGCTTGAGTGTGTGTATATGTGTGTCTAAGTGTGTGCCTGTGTATGTGAGTGTGTGCATGTGTGTGAGTGTGTATGTGTGTCTGATTATATATGCATGTTTGCATGTGTGACTGTGTGTGTGCATGTCCATTTGAATATGTGTGCACATGTGTCTGAGTGAGTATGCATGTGTGTCTGAGTGTGTGTGTGCATGTGTGTTTGAATATATGCACATATGTGGGGAGGCCAGAGGATGACTTCAGGTATCATTCCTCTGGAGCTGTCTGTGTTGGTGTTCTAGAGTAAGAGGATCTCCCACTGGCCACAAGCTCACCAAGCAGGTTAGGCTAGCTGCCTAGAGAGCCCAGAGATCTACTTCTCCCCGCTTCTCCAGTACTTGGATTACAAGTGCAATCATCTGACTGTCTCCTGTACATACATTTTGGGGATCAGACCCAGGTGCTTACATGGCAAACACTTTACCAACTGAGCTATGTCCCAAGTGCCCCCTCCCTCCTTTCCCCCAGGCCCCCCCATGTTTGTGTATGTGTGTACATGCACATGTGAGTGCAGGTACCCAAAGAGGCCAGAAGAGGGTGTCATATTCACTGGAGCTAGAGTTACAGGCAATTGTAAGCTTTCTCATGGGTGCTGGGAACCAAATTTGGGTCCTGTGCAAGAGCAGTAAACATCTCTCCCGCCCCACCAGAAAGCCTTTTCTACTCTCTCACCTTTGGTTCTGTAGCTTCATGTTGATTGTGGGTGTAGCTTTAATTTCCAAAAGGTTAGAGTTCTTTGCAGGAACTTATCTAGCACTTAGGAAACTGCTAAGTAAAACATCCCACAGCTCTCCCAGAAGGTCAAGGGCAGAGCTGAAGTTACAGTACTCAAATCTCCTCATTCTCACTGGGATCTATGAAAACTCATAACTTCCTCACAATACTAGTGAGTCAGGCCCAAATCAAGTCTTTGTGGGTGGAGACAGTGAGTGCTTTCTGAGGGTGAAGACTCCAGCAGCATAATTCCTGGTTTGGTGCTATCCATAGGAATTATCAGTTCTTCGATTTTCTTTGAGCATCTTCTGGAAGTGTCTGGAGGTTCCATTTGGTGTGTGACCACGGATAATGGAGAGATGGAAATGAGCTTGGTTGTGGGAGGAAGAAGGTAGTGTATGGTTAGCAATTACACTTATTTTTAAACACCAGTTGCTGGTGTCATCAGTAACTCTTTAAAAGGCAAAGTCCTTCTGTCTCTCAGAAGTATTTGCATAACTGTTAATTAATGCTTGGGAGGACTGAATCATCGGAATGTCATGGGGGCTAGTTATTTCTATTGAGCTTGGTGGAATCTTGTGGTGGGCATGGGTTGTAATATCTGGGTACAAACACTCGTCTTTGCTTGAGGTTGATTAGGACTAGAGTGTTTTTAAGCACTAAAGACTCAGAAGCTTCTGAGGGGAGAAGGGGAGAGGAGAGAGGGGAGATAGGGGAGGGGAGATCCTTTGGTTTCCTTTCCTAGGATGGGGGAGAGCCTGGACGATATGGAGACAGAAAGGCTTTGATACAGCCTAAAACAATTTTTCCCCCAAATTCTCACCTTTTCTATTTTAAAAAAGTATTTAAAAGCTATAATTTTCAAGAGGTAAAAATATAACAGAAACTGCGGGGAAGGGAGAATTTTACAATCAAACTGAGATGATGCTGTGGTCCTGATACCACCAGGACCACAGTTAGCACAGATTTTACTGGGCAGCTTTAGCCAAACAACCCAAGGAATATCAATCAATCAATCAATCAATCAATCAATAAGTTAAATAAAAGAAACAAAAGATGACATCATTCTTGTTATTTGGTAAAGGGGGTCTATAAAAATGAAAGGATGAAAGGAGGGATATACACACACATATACATACACATACATATACATATACATACATACACATACATGGAATTGGTTTTGTGAGAGAAAGTAACTTTGTGAATTTCCTTGTAAGAGAGGAATAAAGAAGTGTATAATGTCTAAAAAGAAGCCCTAGGATCCTATGGTAGATATGTCTTACATTCTGATGATTTCAAATCCAAAAGCTTGATCTGGTACCTGCATGGGTTCATCCATACACTCTAGTCTCATTGGCTTAAGAAGACATGCTCCAGGTTACAGAAGGAGAAACCTGGACACCAACCCAGCTACAAATCCTTCCACCTACAATCTATCCTTCCTGCAAGAAATGCTAGGGCAATGGTGCTAAGAACTTGTGGGGATGGCCAAGCAATGTTTGGTTTAACTTGAGGCCTAGGCTACAAGAGAGAACCCATGCCCTATACTGCTCAGATAGTTGGGAACCAGAGACTGGATAGCCCAGAGACCTATGAGAGATCCAAACACACAACAAGAAAAAAAAAATCAATGAAATGATTCCTAATGATACTCTGCTATACTCATAGTTGGTTCTTTGTCTAGTCATTATCAGATATCAGAGAGGCTTCCTCCAGCAGCAGATAGAAGCCTGCACAGAGACCTAGAGCCAGACGTTATAAGGAGATAGTCTAACTTTGGAGGTCTCCATCACGTCTCTCACCTCATAGACTGGGAACCCCAGTGAAGAGGGGGAGGAAAGATGGCATGAGTCGCAGGGCATGGAGGACAACAGGGGAACATGACCCACTGAATCAACTAAGCAGGGCTCACACAGGCTCACAGAGACTGAAGCAGGCAAGCATGGAAGCAGGCAAGCATGGGCCCTACATGGGTCTGCACAAGCTCCTCTGCAGATATACTATGGTGTTAGCTTGGTGTTTCTGTGGGACTCCTAACAGTGGGAGTGGGTGTATCTCTGACCCTTTTGCCTGTCCTTGAGACATTTTTTCCTCCTATTGGGTTGGCTCTCCAGCCTCAATGTGAGAGCTTTTGCCTTGTCTTATTGTATCTTTTTTGTCCTGTTTGGCTGTTGTCTCTTGGAAGCCTGCTTTTTCTGAAATGGAAACAGAGGGGGAGTGAGTCTGAGGGAGGGGGAGGGGAGAGGGAGAGAAGCTGGAGGAGTTGAGAGAAAATTGTGGTTGGGATATATGAGAGAAGAATCTATTTTCAATTAAAAAACAATAAAAAATTTTTGAAAGTAAATCCAAGAGATATATTGCTAAGTTTTTTTTCTCATTGGAGAGTTTAATAGGTGCTAAGTATTAGACTTTTGTTTAGAGATTATTTGATTGGATGCTTTAGTAGACTTTTGTGAACTTATTGCAAGAATTCTTTCTCATATTATGGCCCCTTTTGTTTTTGTTTTTGTTTTTTAGCTAATTATACAATTAATTAATTAATTAATTGTATAATTAAATTAATGCCTTAATGCCAATCATTTTTATATTTAAAATTGACATTTCCACATCAAAATAAATAAATACAACATATTAGAATTAGTGAAAATAAAGGTATATATGTATATTTTTTCTCTTAAATTTAAGTTCTTGAACTGCTGGTATCTACCAGTGAGCTCTCGGGATCTACAGGCAGCAGTCAAGAAGCAATATCTTAGATGGGTGGGAGTGTATAAGGCAATCAATCACGCATCTTCACTTGTGTCTTGGAGGAGCTTGGAGGAGTCAGTCCAGTATAGCAGCACCATTCACTGTAGTTGTACAGAGTGCTACGTCATGGTCACATGGTTCTCTGGGTGCTGGGGATCATTACATTGATGCTCACTCTGCATTTTGAGAAGATATTTGATTATAGTGCTATGACCAAAGCATAAAAGTACCGCTTCAAAGCTTGAAAACTGACACCTGCCAACTGTTGCGTTTGCATCATCTTTGAGTAGCAAAGCATTCTGCTGAACCTGTTTTAGACCACGGCCACAGGTTGACATGGGCCATGGATTAAGTAAAGACTTTCTTGTGGATAGAGAACCATTGACCTTAGATAACAGGAAACAAGGTTGCTGTGACATGGAATTCATGTTCGTCATCAACTGCCGTTTTATCTCTTTTCTTGCTTTTTAATTGCTTGGACAGCGAGTGATCTTACCTGCTGACCCATCCCTCTAGCCCCTCACCCCAACAATTCCTTAACAGCAACAGCGCCCATTTTACTTCATCTTATCTCATGTCTTCATCAAAAGCATAGCTGTTGATACTTGTATAACTGAAAGGAGGGACTGCATTTGTCCTTGGTGTCTATGAGTTCTAGTTTTACGTCTCCAGTCAAGCTTTCCCTGAGCTGCTGGAAAGGAACTCACTCATTAGCTTGACTTTTCATTTTTTTTATATCTCCAATCTAACTCATTATGGAGACTTCAATATTTTAAGCAACGCTAAAGGAAAAAAAGGTCATGGAGCTGTATGATAGGGCTTTTGCATCATCTGTAAGAAGAACATCATCAAAGATTACCTGGTGCTAAGAAAGTCGAGACAAGCGTATCCTTTTCTTCTGCCCTCATTTACCTTTTTCATGATCATGGCTGAAAACAAAGTGAGGGCAAAGAAACCGTGGGAAAGAGGAAGGCAGAAAGGGTGTTGAGGTGAGAGAAACACACTGAGAGACAAAGAGTGGGAGGGAGGAAAGGCCAAGGAGCCTTCCTTTGTGGTGATGAGACATTGTTGCTCTCCATTCTTCAGGATTTTCTATTCTTGCTGATTGTAAGGAGCTCCGTGGACTTCTAGAACCATATATGTCAAAGCATGGACTGAGGACTACCGATGGTAACTGTATTAAATAGAGATTTCCAGCCCTCCACCCCCGCCACAATATCTATCAGACTCTCCGTGGGACTCAATGTTGAGCTTTTGAATTAACTTGAATTAACCACTGCCCCTTACGGGAAGAAAAACTCCAGCTGAGACAGAGTGTATCTAATGTCTTTCCCATGTGCAAGAAAGAAAACAAATCCCCGGACTTGCACATACCCCACTGTACGGGAATTGGGAGTTTGAGAGCATGCTAAATGTCAGAAAATGTTTATGTCAGCCTATTATCTGTTAACAGAAATGATGAGCGAAACGATGAGCAGCAGAGTTAACTCTCGGGGCTTTGCACTCTTCTCAGCTTCTAGAAAAGTAAGGGGTAGGCATAGGGACACAGATCTGTGATACCAACACTTGGGAAACTGAGGCAGGAGGATCATGAGTTAGAGGTCATCCTGGATTACATACGAAGTTCAGGCAACTCTGGACTACGGAGTGAAATCATGTTGGATGAATGTAAAAGAAGCAAGCTCTCTTGCTGGCATCAAATCTTTATGTTAATATTTTTGCCAGTCATTCTCAGACAAAGGGCTTCAGATGTAAAAATCTATATAGTGAAATATATGAATATTATTCTCTAGGCAAAAACAGGCCCCTCCAATAGCATACTGGATTTCAAAAGCATGGGCTCGGTTGAATTGCTTTTGTTTTGCTCTTAGCAGTGAGGCCACTCTGTGCCACTTGGCCGAAGGCAGCCTTGTCTACTGTAGAAAATACCCAGGGCACATGTTCTTGTATTTTTTGTCCCCATATTTCTTTACATCTCAGAAATCACCACACCACATTGAAAGGATCTCTTCCTTCCCAGTTCTCTCTCTAGCCACATTCTCATCCTAGGCCTCAATCAAATCTTCCTTAGACATAAATTAAGCAAAGAGAGATGGGAATTGTCCTGGTCAAATTGATGCAAGATGGAGTTATCCCCAAAGATGGATCTTCAACTGAAGATTTGACTCCATCCGATGGGCCTGTATGTAAACCTATGAGAGAATTTTTCTGATTACTGTTTGGTGTGGGAGGGCTCAGCCCACTGTGGGTCCTGGCTGGTATAAGAAGGCAAGCTGAGCAAGCCATGGAAAGCAGGCCAGTAAGCAGTGTTCTTCTACACTGTCCGCCTCAGTTCCTGCCTCCAGGTTCTTGCCTTGAAATACCGCCCTGTCTTCCCTCAGCAACGGGCTGTGAGGTATAAGCTGAAATAAGTACTTTCCTATTTTGAGTTATTTGGGGGGTCATTTTATTGTATCAACAGAAAATGAAACTAGGGTAGGAATGGCACCAGTTAAATGTACAAAATTCAAAGAGAAGATGTAAGCGATCAATCTCCTTCTAATAATAATAGAAAAAGGTATTTAAAAAGATAGCCCGTCTTTGCTGTTCCTTTGAAGCCAAAGAAAAGTGACTGTTGTAGCATTTCTCTTTGGTCTTCTTTTCACCTACAAAGTGAGCTCTTGAAATGGCCCAGAGCTGGATCTCTCCGTCTGCAATCTCTTGTCTTCCATGGGTTCTCCACATTAAAGTGTGTTCCCTGATAGAAGTTCAAAGACGGCTAGAGAGCATGAAACGCAGGCACTCACCACTTTCCTGGCTCTCTCGGGACCATTGTGATTTAAAGAAAAGATTCTGGTTAGAATCGCCCGTTTCAGAATGATGCTGTCTTTGTGTCTATCACCCCAATGACCTTCTTCCATGTTTTCTCAGATCAGACTGTGTGCTAACAACGAGCTTGTCTCCCTGTCTACTGACCTTCGGCTCTGCTGTGGGCTTCACAGCACAGCATCTCTTCCAAAAGAGGGTCTAGTTTTGCATCCAATATGATCCCAGGAGCCAATCTAAGGCCCCTAGATGTAAATTGCAGACAGTCAGATTTACCTTAAGAGAGAAATATGATTTAATTAAGAAAATTATTTTATGTATATGGGTGTTCTGCCTGCATGCATGACTATATGCCATGTGTATGCCTGGTACTTGCCAAAAGAGGCCACCAGATCACTTAGACCTGGAGTTACAGCCAGTTCTGAGCGGCCACGAGGGTGTGGGCAATCAAAACTGTGTCCCCTGGAAGAGCAGCCTTCAACGGCTAAGCATCTTTCTATCCTAAGGAAATTATTCCCGACCAATTCTTTGTGTACAGAACATTTTCCTTTGGAAGGAAGGCAGTGGGTTCCATCGACAGCAGTGAAAATTTATGCTGCAGAAGCAATTCTATCGAGAGGCATCTGATTAGTTTACCTTTAGATCCCTATTCCAAACCTAGAGATTCTGCCCAAGTAAGTTTAATCTTGGGAATTGTCCTACAGTGGTCAAAGGGAGCGAGCTGTGGTAGAGCAATGGTTGGCGTAAGTTTTGTTTCTTGGTTCCTTGATGCCTGAGCCACAGGTCTCAAATATAACCAGTAACGACCTCAGCAGAGGAGGGTTCCGGACAGACGTGAGACAAGGCCGGTAGAGAAGGTCCCCTGGCAGACACAGGTGAGGCTGTTCTGATGTTTGTCACAAAAACTATTTTTAGATGGTCTGGCCTGACCATAGTCCAAATGATAAAATTCTTAATGTCTGAGGATTTTATACAGGCATAAAATGAATTCTGGTCCAGTCTACTGCTTCTCTTCCCCCTACCTTCTCCATCTCCCGCATCCTTTTCCCTCCCAACTTCATAGACTCTATATTAGAAACAACAGCAACAAGCGGGAGCAGAGGTTGCATTGCAGGGACCACGTCTTCCTCAGCAGCCTCCTCAGGTAGGTGTGGGACTTCATGCGAAAGCCACTTTGCAAAGAATGTTACTGATCTGAGGATTAAATTCCTGATCAGACCTTTAGCTGAAGTCCAGAGGTCTTCTCCCTCTCTTGGTATGAGCTATTGTGGTGGCACTTGGAGCGTTATCTCGCCTCTTCCTCCACTGGTGCCTCTATCTCATCCTCCCGCCTCCTCTCCATCTGAAATTTTCTGTCACGTGATGGAAGAAGGCCGCAGAGACTTATCATGTTTTGCCATTCTCCTGGGAGACCTGAAGAACAAACAGAAAATCAGTCTGATAAAAAAAACATAGTTGCAACTGGCTTGAAAAGCATGAAGAAGAAATCGGAGCAGCCCAGCCCAGCCCACATCAAAAGCCCAGCTGTTGGGGTATACCTTTCAAATTCCATTAGCTGCAGAGGCCACAGAAGGGGCCCACGGAGTGGAGGCGGTTTTGAAGAAAGACAAAAGGTCATTGTGATTTTTTTTTTTAAAAGAGCTTGAATAACAAGCTTGGGGTGGAGTGGGGTGTGAGGGGTGAGCATACTGAACCCGAGACTCTGCCCTCAGTGGCCAAGAAGTGATTTCTTTTCTCTGCTAATTTTACTTCATGAGAAGACACTTTTGGTCCTTTTTTGGGTGGTTTTTATTGATGGATATTTGACAACTCTTCCCAACTCCATCTCTGCTCCATCCATTCGTCCTCTTCTTTCCCATCATCCCTCCCTTCCTCTCTCATTAAATCGCATTGGTAGTTCCACTCAAGGGCACACTTGTTCAATGGATTTGGCTAAGTTAAACGGGAGCAGTGAGCAACTTGGGTATGGTGGAGGGTGGAGGATCTGTTTGAGCCTTTACCACGTGGACTTTGAGAGGAGAGGGAGTGGCTCTGAGTTGGCGCTGAGCAGGTGTTTTTTTTTGATGATGCAGTAGTCCCCGGATGATGGCCTCCTCGCCTTCTTGGCAAGCGTGTTGTAAACAGTGTCATTACAAGGTCATTGCCATTCTGTTTGCTTAGACTGCCTTGCTGGGCAATGTCAGTGACTAGACAATTATTTTCTGTGATGTCACCAGGGTTTCAGGAATGACTGCTGCTAAGCACAGCAGACAAGCACTAAAGTCACCTGACTCGATGTTGGGTTTTGAATTATCCTAATAGTTCACATCTGAAAACTAACAGAGCAGTTTATTCTCAGGAGCCCAAACCATTAGAGTACCATTTGGCAATTCCATGGATCTGTGGAGAAGGATGCTTAAGGGAGTTTCCATAGAAAGCAGGAGAAGTCCCAGGGGAAAGAGGTGATGCATCAACTCGCTAAAGCCAAAGGGAACTGGAAGCTTCCTGTTTTTGGAAAGATATGAAAGTAATCATTTGTGGTTTATAGTTTAGGTGTGAACCTGGCTATGCTGGTGCATGCCTGTACATTCCAGAGCCTGGGAGGTGGTGGCAGGAGAGATCCGAGTGAGAAACAAACAGCAGCAGCAACAACAACAGAAAAACCACTTTGGGATCAGATTTTTCTGGGACAAACCTTATTTTTACGATTGCTCTGACTTAAGAAATTTTCTAAACATTGATTTATTTTCATGTTAGCATATATATGTGTGTGTGTGTGTGTGTGTGTGTGTATAAAATCAGTCAAGATATCTTAGGACTCTCAGTAATGGAAACTTTAACTCCAGCTAGCTTAAAGAAAAAGTCAGCAGAATTCTGAACTACACTGAGTGAGCTTCAGGCCTTGTCTGATCCAGAATTTCCAAGGCCTCCAGTTTTTGGTTTGTTTGTTTTCTCTGGCTACACATCCTTGTTTTGGCTCTGTCATGGGGTTGCCTGGCCCCAGAGCAGTAACAGCGGTCCTGGACTGTATATCCTGACAGGTAGGGGTCTTTTCCTTCTGGTAGGAGGGAGAAGGGTCTTGTGATGACTAATTTTGTCACTTCAGCAGGATCTAGAATGACCCAGGAGACAAACCTCTGGGCATGTCTATGAGAAAGTACCTAGTTTGGGTTAGTTGAGATGGTAAGTAAGAGCTCTCTCTAAATGTTTGACGCCCTGCCCCCAATACCCTGGACTGGGGTCTGGGACTGAATACAAAATGGAACAAGAACTAAGCATGAACGTTCACTTTTATCTGGTTCCCATAAATAATATATGGCCAGCTGCCTCCTACTGCTACTTCCTGGCCTTTCTCCCAAAGACCCTCAAACTATGAGCTAAGCAAATCTTCCTTTCCTTAGGCTGTCCTTGTCAGGTGTTTTGACACAGCGGGGCATAAAGCAGTTAATACATGTGTTTCCTCTAAGAAGCCCTCAGCAAACTCATCTTTGTGTCTCAGGTCCCGATTTTGCTGTGAATCCAATTCCGAGGGCTCATCCAGCTCCTAGTCCTGGGAGTGGAGGTAAATTCACACAGACCTCCTGGCTAAGGGCTTAGTCATCAGCAGCCATCACCCAAGCCCTCGGGGTTAACATAAGGGGCTTAGCAGCGAGTGAGCCTGACTATATCAACAGTTATCTCTGTGACCTGAAGACACAGGACTCAGCACCTACCTTCTCTTAACCTTTCACCTGGAATGCCTCTACCACACCCACAGAACCAGATCCTGGCCCCAGCCCGGTACTGGATTGCTCTGGGTGATTAAATCTAGTCTTTTTCTCTCTGCTCACCAGAAGAGAACTCTGGATGAAATGGGAGCTGAAGTGTCCTTTTTGAGATCAAGTGGCTTTTTTTCTCTTTAGGCTCCCCAGGAAGCTTCGCATAAAATAGGTCATTTAATAGCGGAAGGTTTTGAAGCCAGGCAGATTTGGATTTCAGTTGTAGATCTATTTGTGGGGAAGTTGAGCTGTGCCTGGGCACTTTTGCATTGCAAAGAAATAAGTGGTGCATAATATGTACTATGTAAATATCCAGGGTGACTTAAATGACCGCAGCATAGCGCGGGTGAGGCACATGCTGAGGTGTAGGTGGCAGACAAAACAGAAGGGGGAATTGTATGAGTGATTTAATTTCTCCTGTTCGATGTCTTATAATTTGGTGTCTTATTTTTTCTTAGTTTAATAAGGAGGATATGTGTGCATGCCTTATGATGAGGAATCTCAGGGAGCAGGTCCTCCCCCTGCCCCCACCAAGCTGGTGGAGCTCAGCCTTTAGGTGGTTGTTAAAAACAGGTAAATAAGCAACCAACGTTGCTTAGATCCATCCACCCATCGAAGCATCTCTCTCTCTCTCTCTCATCTATCTATCTATCATCTATCTATCTATCTATCTATCTATCTATCTATCTATCTATCTATCTATCTATCTATCCATCTACCATACCCATCCATCCACTCATGGATCCATTCGCTCACCTGCCAACTGTCTACTCACCCGCCCATCTAGCCATCCATCACCTCGATCTCTTTTCTTCGGTTTCCTTTTTTCCTCTCCAACCCTGAATGCTCCTCTGGCTCACTGATGCTACCTAGTGGCAATTGTAGGCATTACTCAGGCTCAGTCTTTGGCGGATACCAGACCAGTTTCAAGGGTTGAGATCCCGCTTCAGGAATGGAGACTCAGAGCTGGAGGAGTTCGAGAGGAACCTGTACTGATAGCCAGTGGTTGATTTTCCTGACACTAGGAAGCTCGGTGAGAGAACCAGATTTGATTCCTGGGGCTGGAAATTTTGTAAAAGGATAATCAGTCATACCACAACACACATTGTGGGTCTGACAATCTGAGGGGAGAAGAGGTGAAGAGCAGGGATTGCTGAGCAGGTAGGTGTGACTGCCAAGTAGCTGAGCCCCCCATGTTGCTGTTGTTGAACAATTCGTTCTACCTCCCTGGCAGTGGCTGCGTGAGTTCCTCATTAGCCACCCCAATGCTCTGGATTCTCAAATGAAAGACACCCACAGACACACAGACACAGACACAGACACACACACAGACACACACACAGACACACACAGACACACACAGACACACACACACACACACCTTTTTATTTAATTTAATTAATTTATTTTGACATTGCAAAATCACTGTTTGCTCAGAAGAACTCTCAAACATCAAGGCACAAAGAACGAAGTCTCCTTGGATGATGAACAGGGTTGGTGACCTGCCTGAGGTCTGAGGCAGAGTCCCTGAGGACAGCCTGGGTGGCATTGGGAGGAGTACTGCTCCAGGAAGTTCAGGTGAAAGACCTTATGGAGCAGGGTCTTCAGTTTCTCCACGGGAGGGAGAATTGTCATTCTGAAGTGGTAAGTGCCTTCTCGCTGTCCAAAGCCACTGCCAGGCACAACACAGATGCCAGTCTCCTCCAAGAGTTTCATGTAGTAAACCAAGTCTGGAGCCATTTTATGGGACTGAGCCGCCTCCACGGCCTTGGCAGGGATGAGAATCCGAGGAAACGCATACATGGCTCTTTGCAAGGGGTCGCACTGAATCCCTGGCACTTGGTTAAACAGATCTTCTGTCAGCTTTGCTTTTTTGGCCAGATTACCAAGGACGAATTCTTTTTCTCTGCTGAATTGCTCAAAGGACTCCTCTCCTGGTACTGGTGGATTCACAACAATGTCCATAGCGACCTGTCCAGACACGGGCGGACAGAGGCGAATGGAGAGTAGCTTCACCAGCTGGCCTTCGATCTCAGGGTGCAAACTGATCACCTCCATGTAGCCCCCTCTGTAGTCACACTTGCCCACGTAGCCCTTGGAGGTGGAGTGGAAGGAGGCGAGCTCCACATTGCTGGAGTACTCATGCCCCATCTATCTGGTAAAGCACTTTCTTAAACGAGTGGAATCTGCAGTCTGGAGAGCACACGTTGTCCTGGTATAGCTCATCAGCCAGGAGAAAAAGCTTCTCTTTTCAGGCAAAGCAAATCACATCTTCTCTGCACTTTCTGCTTTGTACCTGGCTCGTGGGGTTTCCAGGGTTGATAATGCAAGAGAACTTTAGGGCCACTTTAGTGATCTTTGGCTTGCCGCAATGCCCGCCGGAGCTCGTCCACATTTAAAGCCCAGCAGTTCTCATCCAGAATGTAGTTCACCTGAACCGCGTTGAGCTCGGAGATGACCGCAGAGTACAAGGGGTACTGTGGGATGGGAATCATCTCGCCTGTCCGTGACTTGCCAGCACCGGAGACCAGGAGCTTTAGGATCGTAGAAATACCGTCGCTAGCTCCAGTAGTCAGGTAAATGTTGTCTGGGTCTGCAGGCACACCATCTCTCCCGGTGATAAAGGCTGCCATATCCTCACAGGTACAGTTAAAGCCCTGGCTAGCACTGTAAAATCCCAAGCTGTTTCCACCACAAGCCTGCAGGATCCGCCCGGCTCCTTTCTTAGCATCTTCTGGGAAGCTGGGGCTGTTTAGCAGGTTTGGGAAAGTGCAGAGTGCCATCACCTGATGGAGGAAGGTGATTGGCTGCTGGCCCATAGCATGGGCATCCCCAATGTTGGCTCGGATTACCTCAGTGAGTGTTTTATTTTATTTTATTTTATTTTATTTTATTTTTTTGATACCCTGCTGCAGCTCTATCTCGATCTCACTGGCCTTGAGCACGATGGGTCCCCGCACGCACGGCGTACTCCACCACCTTCACCCGCGGGTTCATGGACTCCAGGGTGAGGATGTGGTCTCCAGGGCTGCGCTCAGGTCGCACCCTGAGCGCCCATGAGGCTTCAGCTGCAGCGCTGCTGTGACTATGGCCCCAGGGGCCTCGCTGCACCAGCAAGGCGGCCTGCTGCATTGTGAACCTGCAGAGGTTAGCCAGTCTGTAGTCCAACTCCTCAACAATGGTCAGCAGCAGCTGTGAATGGAAGACCAAGCGTCTAGCAGTTGCTCAGTCCCACAAGACAAGCAGGCAAAGAGTGAACCTTCTTTCTTCCAGTGTCCTTATGTAGGTCTCCAGCAGAAGGTGTGGCCCAGATTAAAGGTGTGTGCCACCACACCATAATCCCAGATGACCTTGAACTCGGAGTTCTCCCTGTCTTAATCTTCTGGAATTCATAGCCACTATGCCTCAAGATCTCCAGGCCAAGATCCAGGTCAGAAACTTGTATCTTCCAGCCTCCAGAGTAGGATCGCAGGTGAGCCTTCCAGATAGAGTTGACAACCAGAAATAGCCACTACACGGAGCAAGCTTGGGACAAGACTAGGTTGAGTGTGCAATTAGTGCAAAAGTAAGCTGGAGAGATGGCTCAGCGCTTAAGAGCGCTCAGTGCTCTTCCAGAGGTCACGTGTTCATTTCCCAGCAACCACATGGTGGCTCACAACCATCTGTAACAGGATCTGATGCCCTCTTCTGGTGTGTCTGAAGGCAGCTACAGAGTACTCATATAAAATAAAAATAAATAAATAAATAATAAATAAATAAATAAATAAAAAAGATTTCCTTTAAAAAAAAAAGGAAGAAAGAAATGTAAGCTAAACAGGCTGAGCCACAAACTTCTGCAAGGAGGACCTGGTGGAGGACACAGTGGAAGACATGATGGAGGGTGTGATGTAGCTGCTCCCCTTCCCTCTACCTCAGACTCCCCATCTGCAAAATAAATCCAGTTAAACGGTCTCCCTTTCCCTTGCTGTCTTGAACATTTTGTAATTCTGGGAGTTTTGAGGCAAAACAGCCCAGAGTTTTGCACGGTCACAACAAACACATTTGTCTTGTGAAGCTTGGGATAAGCAGACACTATTCAGTGTAGGGGAGAAGCAGTATAGGGGAGACAGAAGCAGGAAATCCGGGGTGGGGCAAGGGCGGGATGAGAATATTTGCACACAACCACTTGTGAGTCACCTAGCTTTAAGCATGTCACTGTCCTCATGTGTGAAATGGAGGCAGCAGCACCTACCATGAGCAACTGAGGAGAAAGTTCTGGTGGGACTTGGCAGAACTTGGACCCTGAAGTTGCACCAAGCCCTTGTTGATCTCTCCTCAAGGGACTCCCATACACTTTGATCAAACAAATCGATTACTCATGAACGAGGAGTGGGTCAGGGAGAAAGGAAGCCAAAGATAGCTCTGAGTGCTACTTTCTCTACTAAAGTCCTACTTTAGTAAACTAGTTTGACTCCTTAAGTCCCTGCAAAGAAGTTATTTTTGTGGTATAGGAGGCGGCTGCTGTTTCTCAAACATCTTCTCTTACAAGGAAAGAGATAGTGTATTAGGGAGAGAAGCAGAGAAGTAGAGAGGTGAGCCAAGCCAGGCATTGGTGGCGCACGCCTTTAATCCCAGCACTTGGGAGACAGAGGCAGGTAAATTTCTGAATTTGAGGCCAGCCTGGTCTACAGAGTGAGTTCCAGGACAGTCAGGACTATACAGAGAAACCCTGTCTTGGAAAAAAACGAGAGGTGAGTCAGGCCTTCCCTGTGGGCTGGCTCACCGAAAGCAAGCAGGAAGAAAGGCTGTCTGGGCTTTTGTTTTTAATCTTATCTTATGCATACAGGTGTTTTGTCTGCATTAATGTTTGTATTCCATGTGCATGCAGTGCTCACAGAGGCTAGAAGAGGGTGTCAGATCTCCTGAAATTGTTGTTACAGACAGTTGTGAGTGGCCATGTCATTGCTGGGAA
The DNA here is from genome assembly GCF_000001635.26 of Mus musculus. NCBI lineage: Eukaryota > Metazoa > Chordata > Mammalia > Rodentia > Muridae > Mus > Mus musculus. Next base: position 161,744,248 of record NC_000067.6, on the reverse strand, counting down.
CCAAACCTGATTCCTTTAGAAGAGCAATCAGTGCTCTTAACCACCGGATATCTCTCTATTCTCACATTTGGGCTTTTAATTGACCAACACCTCCCTTAACAAGGTCCCACTCTCAGTTTTTGTCTCCTTGTGTCATTTAGTCTCCAGGTTGAAGATTCTCCCTTGCAATGTAGGACCTCTGAGCACTTCAGTGGCTTTCAATGTCCTGTTATCACTCACTCTGCCCTGTTGAAGAGCCACGCAAACACACACCTCCACGCCCAAACCCCACTTAACTTCAACCTACACATGAGGTAAATTCATTCCCTGTCTGTGATGGTTTGTATATGCTTGGCCCAGGGAGTGGCACTATTTGAAGGTGTGGCCTCATTGGAGTGTATTATTGTGGGCATGGGCTTAAGACCCTCATCCTAGCTCCCTGTAAGTCTGCTAGCAGCCTTCAGATGAAGATGTAGGACTCTCAGCTCCATGCCTTACATGGATGCTGCCACACTCACACCTTGATGATAGTAGACTGAACCTTTGATCTAAACCAGCCCCAATGAAATGTTGTCCTTACAAAAGTTGTCTTGGTCGTGGTGTCTGTTCACAGCAATAAAATGCTAAGACACTGTCCTTTGAGTCACTGTGCTGTCTGTCATTCTAGCTTGGGCTATTTGTCATTCCAGCTATCTCTACCCTAATCAGTAGGAATAAGGGGTATGAGAGAAGGTCTTTCAGGAGTATATACAAGGCCAATTGAGAAAAAAAAAAAAAAAAAAAAAAAACCAGCCAACATGCTGTCCAGTTACACTGACTCCCACACCACTGTTGCAAAAAAACAAAACAAAACAAAACAAAACAAAACAAAATAAACCAAAACAAACCAAAACAAACCAAAACAAACCAAGTAGCTTATGACCCTACTATATCCAGTGCCACTGTGTCTATGAGATTGAATAAGAAAGTTCCCAAGCTTAGGGGTGTGACTCAGTGTAGGTGGCCCATCTACCATTCTTGAGGTTGGGAGGAGAGGACACTAACCAAAACAAAACAAAAACTGGAAAAAAAAAAAAAAAGAACCAATCAACCAAAACACCTCTTGTGAGCCACCCTTAACTGTGTACAAAGCACAAAAGGGCAAGCAATATTATTTCTGCTTTGCAGAGCCTCAGGTTAAGTAACTTATTCAGCCAGCCAGGGGGCATGGAGTAGGACTTGTGCTTCATAAATCAGGTGCTAGAGTCCTGGCCTCCCACCGTTCTCTACGCCCCGCCCCCTAGCCCACTGATTCGATGGGACTCTAGGATCAATCTTGTGTAACTCTGAATTTGGAAATATGAACTGTTGATCGCAATGCACTGAGCTTTGAAAACTTTCTTAAAGGCGCGTGCAACAGGAGGTAGCAATTCCTTGAACTTTATTTTTATTTTGCTCTCCATACCCGCTGTGAGCCAGGAGTCAAAAGATCCTAAGTAGGAAGGTAAATCTTGACTGAGTAGCTCACGAATGCCCTTCCTGTTGGCAAGAGGAGTGTTCCAAACATACAACAAAGGCAGTCCACCCACACAGCTGGTCATGTATTCACAAGGCTTTTTCTTCAGTCCTTAAGTCAACAAGGTCTTATTGGAGACATATCAGGTGTAGTAGGCACTGCGCTGAGTTCTAAGACATCAGTAAGCAGAGCAGACTGTCCCGCATAGAACAGATTCGGTGGTACAGATGCCACCGGGGCTCATCATGTACCCAAACGTGAAGACAAACCGTAATGAGTGCTGGAGAGAAACGGATGGCATTCTGTGAGAGCAGAGAAGCTGAGTGAGAGCTAACCAGAGTAAGTGGCTTGTGAGCTTCAGAGAAGGATAAAGGACAGAGGCACCGGTGCTGTGGTCTTGGTGGGGGTAGGGGGAGCTTGTTGAAGCAGGAAATAATTTTTTAAACCTCCCACCCTCTGTCCCCCCTCACCCCCCAAGAAATAAAGTAAGCAAAACAGCAAAAAAGTTCAGGTTCACTGGCATGATAACTCAAGTCTTTAATCCCAGGACTCCAGAGACAGAGGCTGTAGATCTCTGTGTGACTGAGGGCAGCCTGGTCTGCAGAGTGACTTAGGGAGACCAAAGTCAGCCAGAGATACTTAAAGCCTTGACCCCCGGCGGGAGGGGGAAGCTGTAAGGAGGGTGAGTGACTGGAAAAGCCCTTAGGGTTCCTCAAGATCCTGTCTCAAAAAGAGGGGCTCAGCAACCTAGTAAGTTTGAGACCAGCCTGGGCTACTTGAAATCCTGCCTCAAAACCAAAAACAAGAGAGCAAGGGTAGCTCCCGGGCAAAGATGGCTGCCATGCAAGCCTGGCAGGCCGATGAAGGAGAGAACAGCCTCCATACAGGTTTCCTTCGACCTCCACAAACGCACCGAGGCACCCGTGCCCTCCACATATGTCATGAGCACACATACATATAGCAGTAATTTAAAAACAAGTAAGTCTCTGCTTTCTCATGTAAAGGAATACAGAAAATCCAAATCTGATAAGGGATTACTACCCAGATATCCAAGAAACTAAGTGTAGTGGCTATTTCTAGTTGTCAACTTGACTCTATCTGGAATGAGCTACAATCCAGAATTGGAAGGCTCACCTGTGATCCTAATCTGGAGGCTGGGAGATACAAGTTTTTGACCTGGATCTTGGCCTGGAGATCTTGAGGCATGGTGGCTATGAATCTCAAAAGATTAAGACCCCTTTCTATTTTAATATGCCTTAAACAGCACAATGGTGGGTCACTCCCAAACCTCCACATGGCTAAAGTCTCCCTTCTGACACTCCTGAGATGTTGCTTACTAAAATCTATATTCCATCTTTTTACCCTAGACCCAATTGGGAGGGGGTGCTCTTCCCCAGCTCTTACATGGCTGGTATTCTGTCTTCCGCTGCTCTCAACCCGGCATCTTACTCCTTCCCTGACAATGGCAATTGTTCTCTCTCTGTGTTCCTTGTCCATGAACCTAAAAGTCCCACCTCTGTCTTCCTGCCCAGCAATCAGCTGCTGGCAACTTTATCCATCAAAGCCAACTGGGGACAGGGGCCCTCAGTGTCTTACATGCAGATTTGTGGGTCCCGTGTAATTTTGGGAGCCCAAATTCACACAAGTAGCACTAGAACCAATCCACAACATCCTTGGTCCTGGGGCAGGTACCACTATAAAGATGCTCAAAAGGAAACCTGTGTTTAGGAAGTTGGTCATGCTGTGCTGACATAAACCATGACTAACGTATTAAACCACTACTGACTTGGAAATAATTCTTCTCTGTGGCATCTCTGTCCGTCAAGGAGCAGGGACAAATCTGAGCACTTCTGCCATGACAATGTCAGGAGTAAGGCTGCTCTGGCTTCGGAGACAACACTTCTTTGCTTTCTAAGTGGTAATTCCAAAAAAGATGAGTGTTTCACAGGTCCTTCAGTCTGGAATTAGTTGCTGTTTTGATGTCATTCACCTGGTAGAGATCTGAAGCCAACTGATAATTAAAGTATTGAAACTAGAGATTTGGAGCAGTTCTAATCTGTTTTTCATATTTGATAACAGTGAGGTAGCTGATTGGTATGATTTCATGTCAAGACCTTCAGAAGGCTCTGCTGGTCACAAAACAGGGATATGCTTACGTGAAAAGAAACTACAAAAGCCTCCAGTTGGGCTTTCTGGTTCCAAGCAGTTCCATGCACGTGTCCCTAGAGAAAGTGTATCCAGTCATGGCCCTTAGAGGGGACACACTAGGATTCTGTACCCTATGTCTCGGCACGCTCTTCCTGTCATCATGGGACCTAAGGTCGTACTGCTCACAGCTTGGTGGAGAACCCAGGGGGCAGATATTAGAAGGAGGGATTTGTTCACAGGTGAATTTGAGAAACAGAGGAGACATTTGTGTCTCAATTGTCCATCTTGGGGGATTCCGGAATACAAAGGGGATGTATGAGATACAGGGGAAACAGCAGGCAAAGTACATAGAAACCACAGGCAGAAGATCCCCAAGCCGGGTGCTCCATCTTACCAGTGTGTGATCTTCTTTGTCCCTGTCTCCTCTTTTGTAATCAGGCCTGGGACTTCCAAGTCTGAGGCCGGCATCTGCATTTTCTTCCCAGGTTGTCCAAAAGTGATTTCATATTTACTGGGAATGAGACAAGCATTACAAAAGCCTTTCTGTGGAGTTTAGAATGACACATCAAAGACAGGAGTTGCCTAAAGGGTTATGAAGAGTAGAGACAAAAAGGCCCCAAATCAAAGCAGGAATCCCAATCTTTAAGAGTTAGCCCCTGACTTAGATGCTGACCTGAATGACCTGTGATGCCACATACAAACATGTAGAGAGCTTCATTTCTAATGACCCATGGCCCTTACCTTCAATAGCCAGACTGAAGAAAAGCGACTGGTGTAGTAACATTTACTCTATCACGAGATAGCGAGATGCCTGCTTATTTATTGCAGAAATGGCACAAGAGGTAAGGACTGATTCCGTCTCAGAGGGAAGGGTCTCTCTGTGTATGTCTCTATCTCTCTGTATCTATTTCTCTCTCCCTATCTGTTTCTATATCCGTCTGTTTGTCTCCCTCTGTCTCTGTCCCTCTCTCTAAATCTCTGTCTCTCCTTATGTTTTCTTTCAATAAATCTTTTCTACATCTGTTCTGGTCTGGCAACGGCTTATCGTTTGTTACCTTCATTTCTGGGTCAAGAGAAAGGCCAGCAAAAGTAACCTTTCTATCTGCCCTGCTATACACAGACATCTTTTAGCTGAGATGTAGATTCTTAGTTAGCCAGATGCCACATCCTTAGTGGGAACATTGTCCTTTTGGTCCTGGGGTACTTAGAGATTCAACTATGTGCCTTGGTGTGGTGGTTTGAATGTGCTTGGCCCATGGGAAGTGAAACTATTAGGAGGTGTGGTCTTGTTGGAGTAGGTGTGGCCTTCTTGGAGGAAGTGTGTCACTGTGTAGGAGGGCTTTGAGGGCTCCTCTGCCGCATGTCTGCTGGAATAAAATAGACAAGGCAATATATGTGTATGTCTTTCAACTGATCTGTCAAGTACAGATCAGGCATCTCCCTCCTCCCCACACTATCCTAGGTGTGTGAGAAAAAACAAGCTAAAATGGAAGAAGGATAGCATAATATCTTATTTTTTGGTTGACTTGTTTAAGTTCTGAGGGGGGTCTGTCTGATTTATAATTATGATTAAGAGCAAAATGAGATATACATTATTTTTGATTGGACTTAAAACTAAATATCAAGATTCAACATCTTCTAAATGCCTTGATTAACTTTCTTGAAGCTGTTCTGGGCTTTCAGTTTGAGCCGTTAATACTTGCTTCTAGGTGACTGGAGTTCTGAAGTTCTGGTTCCTCCAATGTCAAGCCAGACATTTTTCTTCTTGGGGCTTCAGGTTTCAGACCTGTATGTTCATGCAATTGAACCTGATGTTCATTGTAGTCTGACACAGCTTTGATTCCCTGAGTTCTCTGACATTTGCAGGTTATCTACAGAGTGGCATCTATTTCTGGAAATTCTTCCTTGGGCCTACTGAGCCATAATATCAAAACTGAGTAACTATGCTATTTTATCTTTATGTATATGTGGTGTGGTGGTTTGAATATGCTTGGATCAGGGAATGGCACTATTAGGAACTGTGCTGTGTTGGAGGAAATGTGTCACTGTGGGGGTGGGCTTTGAGATCCTCCTCCTAGCTGCGTGGGAGACAGTCTTTTTCTGGCAGCCTTTGGATCAAGATGTAGAACTCTTAACTCCCCCTGAGCCATGCCTGCCTGGATGCTGCTATGCTCCCACCTTGATGATAATGGACTGAACCTTTGAACCTGTAAGCCAGCCCCAAATAACTGTTGTCTTTTATAAAAGTTACCTTGGTCATGGTGTCTGCTCACAGCAATAGAAACCCTAACTAAGGCATGTGGTATGTATGTGTGTTTGCTTTGAAGACCCAAAGTTGATGTCTGTGTCTTCTTTTCTCTGTCTCTAATTTATTTACTGAGTTAGAGTCTCTTGCTGAACCTAGAGGTGGCCAAATATTGCAGATATAACTGGCACCCTTCCCTAAGGAAACCCCCGTCTCTATCTTTCAAGTGTGATTATAGATGATCTCCAAACCTACTTGGTTTTCACATAATTTCTCCATATCTCAACTCTGGAACTCAGACCTGTGTAGCAAGTGCTTTACACTGGGAGGTACTGCTTGCCCTTGAGTAAACACAGTAATGATTGATTTATGACTGAAAGTATATCCAACACACACTTATTTTTCATACTGGATTCTAATTGAAGCTTGTTACAATTATGTAAAAGCTACACATGCATTGTGACTTATTCTATTTCAAGATCCCACAAATATGTAGTAGTTTTTGGATCACATGATGCTTTGTCAGAAGGACATTTTCATATCCTCTGCAAATTTTGTTCAGATAAAAGAAAGGATTCCTCAGATAACCTTTGGAAAAGTTCTACAGCAGGAACTAAGCCCATTGGGAGCACCTGTCTCGTTCCCTTGGCATGTAATCACACAGGCTCCGCTCTGCACAATGGATACATAGCTCTCTTAACAGCAATGCTGTAGTTACTTTATCCAAAGTGGTGATTTTATCATTGTTATCAGTAAAGGAAGAAGTAAACCACCAATGAGTTTGCTGTGTTTTCCCACATGGAGCCTTTATAACAAATATATCAAAAGGTAATTTCAGAGGTGAGACAGACTGTAGTGGCCATGTATCCAAACAAGATTATTTTATTTGATGATGTTCAAGTCCCTCCAAATAGTTTCTAATAACTGGAAGCCTCAGTAAATGTAATTATGTGCACCACACTTTCTCCACTCACGTTTGTCTTTGCATACAATAAAATTCCCTCCGTGTATATGCTGTTCTGAATATTGGCAAATGCGTAGTTATAGAATTACACCACAATCAAGTTACAGAATTGCCCTAATACCACCCCAAATCCTTGTTTTGTTCATTTATGGTCGACTTCTTCCATCCTACTCAACACTGCTGTGCTGCTCTGTAAGTCTGCTACTAAAAAAACTTTTAGTTAGTTTTGTTAGTTGAGTAAATGAACAATTGAATAAAAATAATAATAAATGAAAAATTAAAATACAGGAAAGAAGTAAAACTAGGCAAGAGTGGGTAGGTTTAGAATGACCTCTAGGCGTACTTCTAATTTCTGTCAGTAGATGGCAGTAGAAGCCAATGCCCATCTAGAAACCCTCCAAAAATAAAAGCCGCATTTTGGGATAACCTATTATAGGCAAGACACTTTATTAAGGGTCTATCGAGGTGGGAGAAGGAGGGTGATTAAAATCTAAAGATAAATAGAGGAAACCTTTGAGTAGGGATGTACTGTGTGTTTCAAATGTGCTAAAGGACCAGTTTTTACATATCTAAACTCTGTAGCAAGCAATGGGGCTTGAGAGAGGCAGAAGATGGAAGAGCAGGTAAGGGCCATCCTACAAGGTAGGATGATGATAAAGCATCAGTTAACTGAGTCTTTCTACAATACTTACATGGATCAAAACACTACATTTCATCCCACAAATGATATGCACAATTATACACTTAGCTAATTATAATACTCACTCACTTGGGAGATTATATTAAAATATGTCCTAATGTAAGTACAAAGTAATCGGTTATGTCTTTAAAATTTTTTTAAAATTAAATTTGCTTATCTATCTTTTTATATGTGTGTGTGTTGTCCCCTGGTGTGCATTTGAAACTTGGAGAAGTCAGTTCTATCTTCCTACCATGAGGGTTTGAGGAATCAGATAGGTTATCTGGCTTGGCGCCAAGTGCCTTTACCCACAGAGCCAAGAGCCACCTCACTGGCCCCCATGTTTCTTTGACACTGTACTCTTGCTCTTTTCTTCCTAGATAGAGTCTTGAGATGAAGCGTAAGCTTGCTCACAATCCTTTGGGCTCAGCCTCCTGAGGGTTGGGATTATAGTTGTCTACCACCAACCTGCCCTGGATTCACTTCTCAAAACCAACTCTAGACAGAATTACAGGGACAGAATGTGACTTCTGCTGCTCCGACCTCAGTGAGTTTGCTGTAGTTCTTCTAGAGGTCCAGACCTTTTCTTTTCTGATTTCCTCTGCGGTCTCTCTAGAGGTGCATGGGGAAGAGTTGGGCTCTCCTCTATCACCCGTCCTCCATCTGTAGTAACTACCTGGGCTAAGCAGACACAGGAGAGAGAAAAGAGGTGAGGGTTATCCTATAATCTTGCCACCAGGCTTCCTCTGGGGGTTCAGGGTGCTTATAGAGTGGTCTGGGATCTTCCATTTTGTCTTCCCCGTGTGCCAGCCTGAGGATGGCAGAAATTCAGGCTGCGGAAACTCTAGTTCTCAACCTGTGGGTCACGACCCCTTGGGGGGGGGTCACGGATACCCTACATATCAGGCATTTACATTACAATTCACAACAGTAGCAAAATTACATTTATGAAATAGCGACGAAATACACTCATGGCTGGGAGGTGGTCACCATAGTGTGAAGAACTGTGTAAAAGGGTCTCAGCATTAGGAAGATTGAGAACCACTGCTTGGTTGTAAGCCATCACCAGGTGGCAGCAGAAAACCGTGAAATCACAAGATTCGGATTTTGCCCCCTGAGTCGTGGACCGGAAGGGTTGAGGGAAGAGGGGTGGATAGTCAAGAGGAATCCGTTATCCTTCTTGTTAATGTCAATGATTCCTGCTACCTCACCAATGAAAGTGTCAGCCTGGGTTTGTTCTCCACACAACCATAGAATAAAATTATTAAAGCATCCTATTGGAATCCTGAAAGAACCCGATCCAGAGCAAAGTCCCACTCTTAATCTCGGCATACCAGCTAGCACAAACTAACTGAGTAACAGACATTTAGACCTGGGATGGATATTTGGGGAAGAAAATGACAAGAAAGAGGGAAGAGTCAATAAAACCAAAGCTGTGCTGCTTCCCGAAGGAGCCTTGGGCCATTGTCTCCTGTTTTCAGTAACAGAAGCCGGAGGCCCAGTCTACACTGGCTGCGGAAATCTGTTCTTGGCTCCCAGTCTCTTAGCAAAGCCCGTGAGTCCTCTGGAGGGCGAAGTGTGGAGAAGTCTGGATGAGGTTTTTTTTCGGCCCACTGACTCTTTTCCTTCCTGAGCAGCTGAAGAATTCTGATGTGGTTTTGTGGTTTTACAGTAAGCGTCCCGGCTCTTGTGGACACAGTGTGCTTTCAGTTTCTGAAAGTGAGTCAGATCGACTTTCCTCTTAGGAGTAAGAGTGACCCTTGCTCAAAAGGGCACTATGACTAGAAAGACGAAGCAGCTGAGGCCACCGGTGCCGGAGTGCTTGCGTTAGAGCAGTCGCTGGTTTCTGGGTCTTATGGGTAATTTTTTTTTTTTTTTTAAGGTGAACTGTTGAGATCTTTTTGCCCATCGTGAGTGACACTGTTGATGCGGTCTAGAAAAGGACTCAGAGTTTCATTTGATCAGCTAGTCATGACAAGGGCGTTTCCAAGTGGGTTAGTTGTTGTCATTATGCTTTTAAGTCTCTTGCCTATTAGAAAGCTCATGATACTGAGCCATTTGACCAGAACGGGTGACATCTTCGAGGCCCATTGAGTGTGAAGAGCCAGCCAGTAAACAGAAGGTTTCTTGGGGTCTAGCTTTCTTTCATGGTTCCCCTTCCAGTGATTTTTTTTTTTCATGAAAATACGTAGGTGGCACCTCCTCTGGCAGCTGCTATGCTTTCCTCAAGCATGTAAATGACACGTTGTGACGTATGTCGTCACCTTCATAGCCTCGATGAGCACTGTCAGTTCACTGTGGCATTTCTTCTTGTTGAGATTCTTCTCATTCTACGTTTCGGCCAGCGACTCCCACGGGTGACACAGGGATGCTGGGCACTCAAGAGGAAACCTATTTGCATGTCTGTTCTAGAATTTCAATTTAACATCGCTCCTTGGAGTCTGAGTCATGGCAGGACCACCTCGGGCAGACTGTGGTTCTTTCTTTAAGAGTTAAACCCACCTGATGCTGAGAAGGAGCAAGAGATCATACTCTCCATCAATCCAGCCCTGACGAATCTTTGCTGCCTATGCCTTGCAGAGTCTATGTTGGAAGGCAAGAGAGAAAGAGACAAAGAGCAGCCAGGTTGGGGGGTGGGGGAGAGGAGACAGTAATTAACCACTCAGCTATTCAAGACTTCTGCATTTTGTAAGGGTATAAAACTTGCTCCTACCTCACAAAGGAGAATTTCCCACTACTTTCAGGTACTTGGCCTGTCACTGGCAGTCCTTAGGAACTACACAGTAGCATATGCTGGAGCACACTAGGTTTAGCAGAGGGACATACGAAACCGCTGTGCCGTGCGAGATCCGGCAGGTGGTAGCTCCGTAAACCTCTTTCTATAAGGTGTCAAACTCACATTGTATAAGCACCCGGTGCGTGTTGTTTTAGGTGGGAGTCTTGGTGGGAGTCTTGATTACCAGGTGTGGCATGAAGTCTAGATTACAGGTATGGACTTGCTGGGGAGAGTCTAGAGTCACTGTGAGAAGTGACCAAATGGCTAGAAAATTCTAGAAAAATCTACTCACTGAAACTATGTCAAGCTGACGAGGAGCTGTTGGTAATGGGATGAAGCTCAAAAACCTTTCCTCAGAACAGTGCCTCATAGAGAGCAAAGTGCAGGGTTACAAAGGAGCCAGTTATATTGAAATACGGTTTTCAAAATATTCATGATTACACACACACACACACACACACACCCCATTAGCAATAACTGGTGGGTTGAATGTTGTGACTTCCGTGATGATGAGCATAAGTGGATCTTGATGAATATTATTTGCATTGCATTACTTGCAAGGATTACAAAAATATGGATGAGGGCTGGAGAGATAGCTCAGAGGTTAAGAAAACCTGAATTTGAGTCCTAGAAGACCACGTATAAATAAAGTCTTGGTTGTCGTAGCTCATGCTTGTAACTCCAGCTCTGGGGAGGTAGAGATAGGCAGACATCCGTGACTTGCTAGCTAGCCAGCTTAGCTTACATGGCAAGCTCCAAGCCAGGTTGAGTCTCAAAAATATGACCATACCCTGAGATCTGAGGTTGTCTTCTGGCTTTCAATGCATGTATGTGTGCACATGCATGCACACAAGAATGAATACGCTGTTTCTAACTCAGAAAAGTAAGCCCCAAGCTTACTGTATCACAACTCTGTTTATTCATACACATGTTTTTTTTCAGTGTTCAGGTACAGAAAACCAATGCTAAAGAGACCTGTGGAGTTCAAACTACTGAACATTTGACCATGTTATCTGTCTAGGCACATCAAGAGCCATAGCCCTCTTAAGCAGAAAAGGAAAGTCCCAAAAGCTGAAACGACTTGGTTGAAGTCACATATTTCAGGTGGACAAAAAACTAGGGCTCTGGACTTCTGAAGTTTTCTTCAAGTGTCTGTTTCAAGATCAGGTGTGAGTCTGTTTACACAGAAAAGTAACATTTAGATCTGCCTTCTATAGTCTCCCTTTTCAATTAAAATTATCAGTATTTCTAAAGCCAGCAGTCTGTCTACTGTTAATTAGATTTATTTTTCTGTGATTGAGCATGAGAGGTCAGTCTTGCCTGGGCCAGCTGCTTCTGAGACTGGTCCCTTAGCCATTCCGCAAAAGTGGGCACAGATTTCTGTTTGCCTCAGGCGACAGTGTAAGTCACCTTAGCCAGACTGCCTTGCTTCAAGCCATCCCCATGGAGTTTTGCTAAGTATTTATTGAGTAGGTGAGACTTTCAGGGTTTAAACTTTTGTTTATTCTCAGGATAGGTATGTATAACTTTGGCCAATTAGGGCTTTAAGTTGGTCAGCCTGACCTATCTCTTGAGAAGGATAATTGATAATTCTCAAATATAATGGTCTGAGTTTTAAAAAGTTAATTATTCTTTCACAATTTCAGATAAATATATGCACACACACACACACACACACACACACACACACACACTACTTTAATCCTGTTTTCTCCTTTCCATTATCTTCTTTGTCCCCCTTCCCTTTCCCATGTAACCTTCCTTTAACCAGTAAGTCCCTTCTATCTTCATTTTCTACCTCTTTTTCTTGTTTTTTTTGTTTGTTTGTTTGCTTGTTGTGTGTGTGTGTGTGTGTGTGTGTGTGTGTTTTCCACTACATAGGGATGCCTGCATGAGCATAGGTGGGCAGTTATTTATCCAACTAAGGGCAACTTAGCAGGGCTACACCATTGAGGAATAGGAGTCTTTCTTTCCCAGTAACCCTGGGAGGGGCGGGGCGTGATGAGCCCCTCCCCCGTCCCATGATGCGAGGCTGATTGATAGTGCTGGTCTCCGGTAGAGGTATAAGTTGATCCACTGCACCTCCTGCACCTTGTCAGAGTTTGGTTTTGGTTCTTTCCAGTGACCTCAAGCACACATGCATCGAATGGCTTGTCTTTGGACAGTAACTGAACATAAAGAAAAATTGACTTTTGTGTCCCACTTTTCACCTTCCCTCCCCATCACATTCTCCCCTTCTGATATTTATTTAATTTTCCTAAGAACACTGAGCCCAGACCTAGCCAAGGAACAGACATGTTCCTTGAATCTGATGTGAATACGGCATGGGTGTTGCATGAAGGACATACCTTACAGTGTTTGCGTGAAGGACATAGTTTCACAGCGCTAAGGAGCTCCACAGCATTCAGCGGGAGCAGCACAGAGAGGGAGGGCACTGTAGTGGTTAAGGGAGGCTTACTAAGTGGCTAAAATCAGACCACCCCCATGGAGAATGTTTTTTAAGAGTTTGACAGGTGGCTTGCTCACTTATACCTGTAAATCAAAGTTTCCATGTCCACCCCCCCTGCCCCAGCCAAGAAATGACAGATGTCATGCAGATGAACCTGTTGATGGTTAGCTTAACCAGACTGCGGCAGGTGAGAGGGTGGGGGATGTAAGCACAGAGAACCAGACACACAGAGAGAAACCGGCTCCGTCTCTGGAACATGGCCACCCTGAAAATGATCACGCTGTTTCCTCTTTGGCGAACTGAGGTGCTGGTGGGAGTTATTGAGACCCAGTCTCCATCAAACAACCAAAACGTTTCTCTTTCTCAGCGGGGGCAACAAGTCAGATCTGAAATTGATAGTTAAACCACAGCTTCGGTCACTTAGCTCCCCAAGACTCTAATCGCCCTTGTTAGCTCCCTTTACTCCCACACAGAAGCTGCCCTTTGGGGGCTGTGTGATGCCAGTAAATTCATCTCTCACAGGATCAGGCAGAATGGGCTCAGAGCCCCGTGAGATTTTCAGAATGCTTAATAGAGTATTAAAAGGGTATGTGGGGGTGGTTGATGCTATGTGCTATGCTATGCCCTCACGACCTATACCACCGCAGCTTTACCCAAATGGTAGTTTCTTCTCAAATTCACTTGCTGTAAATGCCTATTCATTAGCATACAACTGAATAGTTGATTAAGTTTTGGAGAAATCACACTTTGGGGGGGGGGAGTCAAATGACATAATAAAACTTCTAGTGAATCAATGCTGATTAAATCCAGTCTCCTGTATGTGTGTTCACATATGTGATTATGGAGGCTCTGATGGATAATCTGAAAAATGTGAGAATTGATTTGCATTATAGTCTCGGATGCTAAAGATATTAAAGAAATAGAAATTAAAGTGGAAAGAAGATTACTATAGGTTAACCATAAAGGGTGTTATTGTAAGTTGTCATCTTACTATAGAAATCTTCCCACAGATTTTATTTAGTTAGCTAAAATGGAATTTTTAATTTTATTACATGTATGTGCATATGTATGTACGTATGTGTTTATGTGCATGTGTGTGCATGTTTATGTGTGTGTATATGTTTATATGTGTGCGTATGTATGTTTGTATGTGTTTATGTGTATGCCTATAAGGTATGGAGTGTGGAGGACAATTTAATGCAATTATTTCTCCCCTTCACTGTGTGGGTCCCAGGCATCAAAGTCAGGTGGTCAGATGTGGCAGCAAATGCCTTTACCCACTGAACCATCTTGCTAGTCCAAAATTTGAAAATTAATTCCAAAACCTGGAAGTTATAAAAGCCTTGTTACATGTCCCTAAAGAAAACTTACTCAGTAAAAATAGATATGAATTAAGTTATAACTTAAATTTATTTTCTTGCTAGTTTTTTTACACTGTGTGTGCATGTGTACATGTGTGTGCATGTATGCATGTGTGTGCCTGTGTGTGCCTGTGTGTGCCTGTGTGCATGTGTACATGTGTGTGCATGTATGCATGTGTGCGCATGTGTTGTAGGGGATAGGCATGTGACATGCATCAGTATGGAGGTCACTGTACAACCTGAGTGACTGATCTTCCACCATTACATTGCTTCATACCTGCTTATTCTAAAAAAATCAAGAATTCAGAGGTGATGCCTAACAAGACCTCAGCAGCCAGTAAATTCTGGACTAGCAAAACTATGCTAAAGGGACTTCCCTAGGGGAGCAGAAGAGGCTGGGCCCTGCATGGCATACAGGAGCTGTGGTAAGGTTGGTTTAGTTGTCCCCAGTCTGTTATGGTTCTTAGGAGCAAAGCAGTGTTTTGAGAATGAGACTGTTCGGTTTTGCTTTTTATCCTTTTTTCTTCTCTTCTCTTCTCTTCTCTTCTCTTCTCTTCTCTTCTCTTCTCTTCTCTTCTCTTCTCTTCTCTTCTCTTCTCTTCTCTTCTCTTCTCTCTCTCTCTCTCCCTCTCCCTCCCTCCCTTTCTTTTTCCCACTGATTCTTCCTTTCTCCCTCCCTCCCCCAAATTCTTCCTTCTCCTCTCCCCTCCCCTCCCCTCCCTTTTCCTCTCCTCCCCCCCTCCCTTTTCCTCCCCTCCCCTCCCCTCCTCTCCTCTCCTCTCCTCTCTTCTCTCTCTCTCTTTTCCTTTTACTTTCTTCTCTCCTCTCTTCCTCTCTCTTTGCCCCCTCTCTTTTCTCTCCCTCCCTGTTTCTTTCCAGGTCCTCATTATGTAGCTTGTTGGCCTGAAGCTCTCTGTTGACCAGACTAGCTTTGATCTTGCAGCCACCCTGCCTCCCAAGTTCTGAAGTAACAGGTGTGAGGCTACCATGCCTAGCTCAAGAGATGAGACTCAATATTTTGCCTAGTCATTCTCTTGACTCTAAACAAGATCTCACTAGGTGCCTCCTAGAAATGCGTGAAACCTGTGAGGTTGATGGTTCTTTCTCAAATGGTCACACTTCACCTCTCATTGAAATGCTGAGTTGCAGTTTCTGTCTTCTGCACTTTTACATAGGACAAAGGCCACCACCAGCAGCCAGAAGGTACCCAGCCTGTCCGTCTATTTCACTCCTGCGCCAGCCAGTTTGAATGTACTCTAACTGTGGTGCTGTCTCACTTGTTTGGTTCTCAAACTTGGAGGAAATTCCCCAATGTCCCACTTGTCCTACTGGTTCTCTCTGCACTCGATGTGTGGCTGTCTAGGACTCTGATTGCTTCCTCTTCTTCCTTTCCTGTTTCTGCAAACACTGTAACACAATGATAGTCCCTCTCCTTTCACGAAACCACATAAAGTCATAATGAGCAAACAGTGACACTTCAGCGTGGACATCACAAGTCTTTTCTTTTTCTGTGACGTGGGCTGGAGCAAGAGACATTTAACTCAGATGCATTGTGTTTTGGGTTAGAGTTATACAATCACTAGGCATTTATTTATTTATTTATTTATTTATTTATTTATAGTGGTGGGACTACTCCCTGAATCCCAATGAGAGGTTTTTTGGGTGGGGGGAAGAAATGAGTATTTGCAAAGGACAGTTCTTTTTTAAAAATATGTTTAGAAAGAACACCCTTTGTCCTCACGATTAGGTCCTTACAAAATCTCCTACCACTGAAATCAAATTTACTCTAATTTGGAATTGTAAAGTTATTAGAAAACTAAATAAGTATGAAAACAATGCAATAGTCTTAAGCAGAAACTTGAAATTATATGCAGCTTTAGGACTGTTCTTAAAAGTAAAGGCTGGGCCCGAAGCTGATCCTGTGCCACAGCGCTCCATACCCAAATACCACTGGAGAGAGCTGGTCTCCCAGGAGTGCTGACACACCTGTGAGCACAGGTAAGACCACCACTCCTATTCAAATTCCTGGCCCAAGAGGGACCCACCAGAGTCATCAGGACATAGGCACCAAGGAACAGCTGGGGACAGGATCCTTCTGGTTTCTGTCTGCACCCCGGAGCTGATCCTGTGCCACATCTCTCCATACCCAAATTCCTCCTGGAGAGAACTGTTTTCCCAGGAGTACTGACACACAGACTTGCAGGAAGGACAAGCCACAGTCCAAGACAGCAAGACCAGATAATATCAGAGATAACCAGATAGTGAGAGACAAGGGCAAGAACATAAGCAACAGAAACCAAGGCTACTTGGCATCATCAGAAACCAGTTCTCCCACCACAGTGGGCCCTGGATACCCCAACACACCAGAAAAACAAAACTCTGATTTAAAATCACATCTTATGATGATGATAGAGGACTTTAAGAAGGACATAAATAACTCCCTTAAAGAAATACAAGAGAGCTTTGGCTTCCGTAGACGAGGTCGGGCGGACCTTCGTCCGGGGTTTCGGCACCCCCCCTTCCCCTTCCCCGGGGTCCGGGGGTGACATTGCACCGCGCCCCTCCTGGGGTTGCGTCCTCGCCCCACGCGGACTCCCCCTCGGCGCGCAGCTCCCTTTCGCCTTCCTTGGCCGGGGTTCCCTCCCTTCCCCAGCTGCCCAGTCATGGGGGCTGCTGTGTTTTTCGGATGCACCTTCGTCGCGTTCGGCCCAGCCTTCTCCCTTTTCCTGATCACTGTAGCTGGAGACCCACTTCGGGTTATCATCCTGGTGGCGGGAGCCTTTTTCTGGCTGGTCTCCCTGCTCTTGGCTTCTGTGGTCTGGTTCATCTTGGTCCATGTGACAGACCGATCAGATGCACGGCTCCAGTATGGCCTCCTGATTTTTGGTGCTGCTGTCTCTGTCCTTCTACAGGAAGTGTTCCGTTTTGCTTACTACAAGCTCCTTAAGAAGGCAGATGAGGGCTTAGCATCACTGAGTGAGGACGGAAGATCACCCATCTCCATCCGACAGATGGCCTATGGAGAGGCGGTCTGGAGGGAGAGTAGGTATGGTAGACTTTTCCCTGGGCTTGGGGAGTAGGTACTGCTAATGAAGCTGTGGTGGTCCTGGTCGTTGACAAGACCCTCCCTCCCCCCAGTTTCTGGTCTGTCCTTCGGTATCATCAGTGGTGTCTTCTCTGTTATCAATATTTTGGCTGATGCACTTGGGCCAGGTGTGGTTGGGATCCATGGAGACTCACCCTATTACTTCCTGACTTCAGCCTTTCTGACAGCAGCCATTATCCTGCTCCACACCTTTTGGGGAGTTGTGTTCTTTGATGCCTGTGAGAGGAGACGGTACTGGGCTTTGGGCCTGGTAGTTGGGAGTCACCTTCTGACATCGGGACTGACATTCCTGAACCCCTGGTATGAGGCTAGCCTGCTGCCCATCTATGCAGTCACCGTTTCCATGGGGCTCTGGGCGTTCATCACAGCCGGAGGCTCCCTCCGAAGTATCCAGCGCAGCCTTTCGTGTAAGGACTGACTACCTGGACTGATCGCCCGACAGATCCCATCTGCCTATCCACTGCCCATGACTGAACCCAGCCCCAGCCCGGGTCCACTGCCCTCATCCTCCGTCTCCTCGCTGATGTGCCCCGCTTCCTTCCGGGTTTGGCGTTGTCCATTTGTGACCTGTAGTCTCTAAGCTTTCTCAGGAGCAGCCTGGGTGCAGCCAGTCAGGGACTGGTGGGTTTGAATCTGCATCTCTCCCCACCACCTGGGGACCCCCTTGTTGTCCAGGTCTCCCCATGTGTCAGTGCTCCACCCTCACCCTGCCCATGACTCACCCCGCTTCCCCTCTGCAGGCCGCCGGCAGGAGGACAGTCGGGTGATGGTGTACTCTGCCCTGCGCATCCCACCCGAGGACTGAGGGAACATGGGGGGGCCCCTGGGCCTGGGGTGCCCTCCCGATCTCCTCGTCCCGTATTTCTCCATCTCCAGTTCTGGACAGTGCAGGTTGCCAAGAAAAGGGACCTAGCTTAGCCATGGCCCTGGAGATGAAGTTACTGAGGCTGAGGGTAGATGGGTTCAGTTCAGTGTCTCCTGCCCAGACTGGACATCTTGGTCTTTTTCTCAGGTCTGAAAGGAACCATTTTTTGGTATGATAAAGACCCCAAAATGCCTTTTTTTTAAAGTGGGGAGAGGGAGGAGGTACGCCGGGAGCCTCTTTAACCTCCATAGGCTGTGTTTGCTCCCAAATCTGCTGATGGTGGCTCATTTCTATCCTGTTTTCCCTTTGGTCCCAGGCCCTGGGGGAAAGGAAGGAAGTGCATGCTTGGGGACTGGTCCCACTGGATCTCTATCCTAACGTCCATGGCCGTCAGCACCCCTCCTTTCCCCAAGGTGAAATGGAGGGTGCTGTGGGGCCCTGCCCACTCCATGGCAGTGCCCTGAAGGAGTCAGACTACCATGGCATCGCAGGCCCAGAGGGCAGACATTTTTTCTAGTTTTTAATTGGGGTGTGGGAGGGTTTGGGGAGGTTTTCTATCACTGTGTTGTTTTTCTGCTGAGGGTGGAATATTCTGTCCTTTTAATCAAGGTGATTGTGATTTTGACTAATAAAAAGGACTTTATAAAAAAAAAAAAAAAAAAAGAAATACAAGAGAACACAGGTAAACAGCTAGAAGTCCTTAAAGAGGAAACACAAAAATCCCTTAAAGAATTACAGGAAAACACAACCAAACAGGTGATGGAATTGAACAAAACCTTCGAGGATCTAAAAATGGAAATAGAAACAATAAAGAAATCACAAAGGGAGACAACCCTGGAGATAGAAAACCTAAGGAAGAAATCAGGAGTCATAGATGCGAGTATCAGCAACAGAATACAAGAGATAGAAAAGAGAATCTCAGGTGCAGAAGATACCATAGAAAACATTGACACAACAATCAAAGAAAATACAAAATGCAAAAAGTTCCTAACTCTAAACATCCAGGAAATTCAGGACACAATGATAAGACCAAATCTAAGGATAATAGGTATAGAAGAACATGAAGATTCCCAATTTAAAGGGCCAGTAAATATCTTCAACAAAGTTATAGAAGAAAACTTCCCTGACCTAAAGAAAGAGTTGCCCTCAAACATATAAGAGGCCTATAGAACTCCAAATATATTGGACCAGAAAAGAAATTCTTCCTGTCATGTAATAGTCAAAACATCAAATGCCCAAAACAAAGAAAGAATATTAAAAGCAGTAAGGAAAAAAGGTCAAGTAACACATAAAGGCAGACCTATCAGAATTACACCAGACTTCTCACCAGAGACTCTGAAAGCTAGAAGATCCTAGGCAGATGTTATACGGCTCTTAAGAGAACACAAATGCCATCCCAGGCTACTATACTCAGCAAAACTCTCAATTACCATAGATGGAGAAACCAAGATATTCCATGACAAATCCAAATTTACACAGTATCTTTCCACAAATCCAGCACTACAAAGGATAATAGATGGAAAACACCAACATAAGGAAGAAAACTACATCGTAGAAAAGCAAGAAAGTAATCTCTCAACAAACCTAAAGAAGATAGCCACACAAACAAAAATAACATCAAAAATAACAGGAAGCAACAATCACTATTCTTTAATATCTCTTAACATCAATGGAATCAATTTCCCAGTAAAAAGACATAGACTAACAGACCGGATACCTAAACAGGACCCAGCGTTTTGTTGTATACAGAAAATATACCTTAGTGTCAAAGACAGACACTTCCTCAGAGTAAAGGGCTGTAAAACAATTTTCCAAGCAAATGGTCCCAAGAAACAAGTTGGAGTAGCCATTCTAATATTGAATAAAATCAACTTTCAACCAAAAGTTTTCAAAGAGGATAAGGAAGGACACTTCATACTCATCAAAGGAAAAGGACACTAAGAACTCTCAATTTCGCGCATCTACGCTCCAAATGCAAGGGCACCCACATTCATAAAAGAAACTTTACTAACGCTCAAAGCACACATTGCACCTCATACAATAATAGTGGGAGACTTCAACAATCCACTCTCAGCAATCGACAGATCATGGAAACACAAACTAAACAAAGACACAGTGAAACTATCAGAAGTTATGAAACAAATGGGTATAACAGATATCTACAGAACATTTCATCCTAAAACAAAAGAACATGCCTTCTTCTCAGCACCTCATGGTACCTTCTCCAAAATTGACAATATAATTGGTCACAGAACAGGCCTCAACAGATACAAGAAGATTGAAATAATCCCATGCATTCTATCAGATCACCATGGGCTAAGGCTTGTCTTTAATTCCAACAGAAACAACAGAACACCCACATAGACATGGAAGCTGAACAATGCCCTACTGAATGATAACTTGGTCAGGGAAGAAATAAAGAAATTAAAGACTTTTTAGAATTTAATGAAAATGAAGGTACAATATACCCAAACTTATGGGACACATTGAAAGCAGTGCTAAGAGGAAAACTCAGCTCTGAGTGCCTCCAAAAAACAAAAACAAAAACAAAAACAACCCCAAAACCAAAAACCAAAAACCAACCAAACGAACAAAAAACTGGAGAGAACATACACTACCAGCTTAACAAAACACCTGGAAGCTCTAGAACAAAAAGAAGCAAATACACCCAAGAGGAGTAGACAGCATGAAATAATCAAACTCAGGGCTGAAATCAACCAAGGAGAAACAAAAAGAACTACACAAAGAATCAACAAAACCAGGAGCTGGTTCTTTAAGAAAGTCAACAAGATAGATAAACCCTTAGCCAGACTAACTAGAGGGCACAGAAACAGTATCCAAATTAACGAAATCAGAAACAAAAAGGGAGATATAACAACAGAAACTGAGGAAATTAAAAAAAAAATCATATCCTACTACAAAAGCCTATACTCAACACAACTGGAAAATCTGAATGAAATGGACAATTTTCTAGACAGATACCAAATAACAAAGTTAAATCAGGATCAGATAAACTATCTAAACAGTCCCATTCCCCCTAAAGAAATAGAAGCAGTCATTAAAAGTCTCCCAACAACAACAACAACAACAACAACAAAAAGCCCAGGACCAGATGGGTTTAGTGTAGAATTCTATCAGGCCTTCAAAGAAGACCTACTACCAATACTCTAAACTATTCCACAAAATAGAAACAGAAGGAACACTACCCAACTCATTCTATGAAGCCACAGTTACACTATGTATTTTCCCTTGGAGATAGAATTGTTTATGCCTAATAAGGAACCTGTCACAGTCTCCTTTCATAGAGTACTTCATAAGAGATTTTTTTTTCTACTTCTATCATGCTTAATGTTCCAAATCGATTTTTAAAACTGGTTGAGTGCATATTACTTTTAGCTTCAGAAGATCATGCATATTTAAGAGGCATTTAACTATTATAAATTGTTTTGATGACTTAAAAAATGTCAATACTGGAAGGAGTTGGAAAACAGAAAGCTGGTGATAATGTAATAAAATAAGGGGGCCATGTTCCAGCTCCTACAACAAGCAGCAGAATTCAGCTATTTTGGCCACGTGGCTCTGGCTTTAGAATGAAATATAGAAGGGACTACTAGGACAATCGATGCTGGTTAGCTGGAGCTAAGAAACTGGCAGTGATTAAGAAGAGACCAGCATCACTGAGGTGAACTCTTCTGGGAAGTGTTTTCTGAGAGCAAAAAGAGGTAGCCAAGGTTGTAACTTATGCTGCAGCTGTACTTGGTAATGTGTAGGAGTCACCCAGGCGGTACTGGTTTTGAAGGCATGAAAGGGTCATGAAGAGTGGTTGAGGCTTGGCACTATGAGAGGCCATAGAAGGACATTGATGAAAGTGCAGCCTCAGTTGTAGTTTATGGCCCAGGACTAAAGGGATCATGCAAAGGATTTGAGGCTTGGCAGCATGAACAAAGCCTATGAGAGGCTACTGGTGAGGCCTAGTTGCAGTAGAAGACCCCAGTATATTGGAGATGCCAGTACTATGCAATGACCACCAAGAACAGCAGCAGCAGTGGAGTGGATCAACCTGAGCTTAGAGTACTACAGAGGGCAGAGCTGGAGAAGTGAGGCCAGCCCTTTGGAGAAGACCAGAAGATCATGTGTGGACATCAGACACTGAAACAAAAACCTGTAACATTGAAGTTGCCTTGGAGACCCCAAGATGTTCAAGATAGCAGAATCGTGGGCTATCTGCTGAGAAAAGCTGCTAGTGGAGTAGAACCAGACCAGGAGAAAGAACTTAATTGCAGCCAACAAAGATCAAAAAGAGTTGGAGATCTGAAGACTGCTTTGCTATCAGACATGGAGATGCGGAGTTTGAAGTTTGCCCAGCTGGGTTCCTGTCTTGCTTTGGGGATTACAGTTAAGTGATTGGATGAATCTCAGAGGAGATCTTGAACTTTGGACTTTCAATATTGTTGAGACTGCTATAGACTATGGGGCTTTGGAAGTTGGACTAAATGTATTTTTTTTATTATTATGCTATGGGTAGGTATGGCTCCTATAGACTCATGTGTTTGAACAAGCTTTGGGGGCCAGGCGGTGGAATGTGATGGTTTGTATATGCTTGGTTCAGGGAGTAGCACTAATAGGAGGTGTGACCTTGTTGGAGTAGATGTGTCACTGTGAGTGTGGGCTTAAGATCCTCATCCTAGCTGCCTGGAAGCCAGTCTTCCACTAAACAGCCTTCAGATGAAGATGTAAAACTCTCAGCTCTGCCTGCACCGTGCCTACCTGGATCCTGCCATGTTCACACCTTAATGATAATGGACTGAACTTCTGAATTTGTAGGCCAGCTCAACTAAATGTTGTCCTTTATTTAAAAAAAAATGTCAATACTAAGTTGTATATTTTAAAACAAATTTTATTAGTTTAATAATAAAGGAAAAACAAAATTAAATAAATAGGCTTATGATGAGATAGGATTGTGGTCTTTGATATGAATTGATTAATAAGAACATTAACATTAGTAATCCCAGAAATAAAAATACTTTGTAGTTCTTGGAAAAAAAAAAAGTAAAGGCTGGTCTCAGAATTAGGAGAGATTAAACTTGGCTAACCTTCAGCAAAACTTCCACTGAGTACACATATTTACTGACAAGGTCAGCCCTGAACAGACAAGGTAGGATGTATCTATATAGTTGTGCATTTGTGTGCACTAGTAACAACAGTAATCATAGAGTTAGAGGTCATGAAGTTGAGAGGGGTTATGGGGGTCGTTAGAGAGACTGGAGGAGAAGGAGGAAGAGGAGAAGGACGAGGATGTGGGATATGTTTGAGGGAGGAAAAGGAAATGATGTAATTACAGTTTAACTAAATATATACCTGTCTGTAGTCTTAGATGACTAGTTACTGAACTTAGTAGGAAGTTCAATTTGGCATAATACTTTTCAAATTAATTCACTTTATTTGTTTAGAGTAGTTTTAGGTTTGTAGAAAAATTAAGTAAGTATATGTACATCGCTCTTTCTCCGCCCCTCACACACACAATCACTTTTGTTATCAATAATGTCTTACATTGCTGTGGGCTGTTTATTATATAATAGAGTGGCAAAACACTATAGTTTTTGTTGTAGATTTTTATGACTTTTCAGACATTTCTAATGCCATGTACTCATTGTTATAGTATGGTGGCACTTCCCAATATTGCCCCGAGTCCCACCTCGTCATCCATCTTTCCTGAACCCGCACTACCCACTGATTCTGTCACTAAGTTTAGTTTTGCCTTTTCTAGAATGCCATGTAGCTGGAACCATATCATTTTAGCTTTTCATATGGGCTTCCTTCACTGAGTGATGTGAATGCAGTTTTCTTTCTTTTATGGAAAAGCCATGAGATTTAATAGTTCATTTGTTTTCATTACTGGGAAGTATTCTACTTCATGAACATACTCTAGTTTCTTTATCCATCTATCCATCGCAAGACACCTTGTTTTTTGTTTTTGTTTTGTTTTGTTTTGTTTTCCAATTATGAATAAGATTTCTAAGCAGTCATGAACAAGTCTTTGTGTGGTCATAAGTTTTCAGTGTATTTGGCTAATGGCCCATGAGGGCAACTGCTGGCTTATAGCGTATGACTGCTTGGAGTTTATCCAGACATCTCAAGCTGCCTTCCAAAATAAACTTTGCAGTTGTTTCGGGTATCTATAGGCTGTTGATCTTTCTTCATACTGGATGCTTCCTACATAATTGGTGTGCAGTAGTTGCTCATTGTAACTTGCAATGCTCCAGCAATATAATAATCAACATATTTTCATGTACTTTTCATCTGTTTATCATGTTTGGGAGAGTATCCGTTCAGATCTTTTGCCCACTTAAAAGCTCCGACTTGTTTTTTATTGTCGAAGCTTTGGAGGAGCAGTGAGGAATCGAGTGTGATTCCTTTATTATAGTGGTGCTTTTGCACACATTTCCTTCCTGTCGGTGGCTTACTTCTTCACCCTTCTCGTGGGTCATTCTTTTAAAATGGAATGTGTTTTACATGTGGTTTCTTCCTTCCTGAGAATATTCCATTATGAACCAGTCCGTGAACAAATCAAGGGAACTTAAAATTAAGTTCTCAGGCTTGTGAGCTTACATTGTGAGTCTCAGTACTGAAGAGGCAGAAGCAGGCACATTTCTGAGTTTGAGGTTGGCCTGCTCTCGTAGGCTAGCCAGAGATACCCAGTAAGACCCTGCATTAAAAATACACAACAAATTCTCTTAATTATGAGAATGCAGTGAATTGTTTCTTAGACTAGAAAAAAATGACCAGGACTTTAAAATATGGATTACCATGTCTGCTGTGGGCTTGTTTAGTGTCTTAAGTCCCCCATCCTCGTAGCTCCACACAGATTTGCTGCTCCTAACCTTTCAACCTGACACTCTTTCTATCTTCTCTTTCCCTCTTTTCTTTAAAAGCCCTTCTATCATGAGACATATTTTCTTCTATTCCTATCACTATCTGAACTCTTTATATTTATTTATGAACTGGAGACTTCCTTGCTAGGTAGACTGGGACTCAGTTCTCAGTTCTATAGTTTATGGACAATTTGAGATCTGTTAGCATCTTGGGATATATAAAGCATTCAACATTTTGTCTCGCACTGGTGAACAGCAAATGCTAATTTCTTCTTTTCCTTTCTGTTCTCTCTACATTTACAGCCAATGGCCTTTGCTGTTCTTCTTGGGTTTCTAGTTTTCCTTGTTCAAGGCTACCCATCTTCCCCTGGGAGCAATAGCCTTTCCCCCACACCCCTGTTTTCTTCTCCCTTAAGTGTCCCATGCTCAGTCCCATGTGTCTTTTCTGGTCTCCCAGTGAGCCTTTCCTACAGACATAGTAAGATTGTATTAGACCAGAAGCCTTTTCCTCTAACCTTTGCTATTTTTTAAACTTCTGTTGAATGGGCTGCAGAAATCAGGAATTTGTAATAATTGCAAGCACCCAGTGATGAATTACAATGTCCCCATTATTGTGACACGCTCAAGAGACTCAAAGGAAGTCAGTAACAGGAATCCTCTTATGAGACTGACTGTCTACTTAGGGAGAATACAAATTCAGCACTACAGATAGTATATGGTCAGGGTAGGCAGTCAGAGTGCAAGCTGCTGGTCTATGGGATTCATTGGAATGACATCCACATGGTCACTGTTCAGACCTGGGCCCCATGCTCTGACAGAGCGAGACAGATCCCAGCTGAAAGAGTTCAGTCAAATGGCCACGGCATTGCTGCGAGACAGTGCAGATAGTGATTCAGTGTAGGAGTGGGCTGGGCGGTGACTGCTGGAGCTTTATTAATGGGAGAGTCTGACCATGAGGCACAGGCTCCCAGAACAGGAAACATCTTTCTCTCCCTTCTTTCTTCCTGTCAGCTTATAACCGATCTGATAGTCATAGACACATGGTCTAGTGAGAACTGTGTTTGACATAGTATTTAACTATTTGCTTTGTACTTCAATATTTGAAAATATTCAAGGCTCTTTCAAAGATGCTATAAGCAAGCTATAACAAAGCTTGAAGCAAGAAGTAGTTGGCTAGAAACAACACAAACATGAAAAATTAAGGATCGCCTCCTGAAGAGGGTCCAGGAGTGGAGGCAGAACACAAAATTCATGTTTCAAAGGTCCTTGGTGTTAGAGCTGGGTCTGTTTAGGCACTGATAAGAAAAGCAAACATTTTTAGAAATGACATTTCTAGAATGTCAGAAGACGAGCTGATGTATAGAAGGCATCCAGTTTTGTCGCAGACAACAATGAGTGAGGCTGGGCACAAGGGATTAATCCACGAGTGGAACTTACTGCCACTGAGAGTACAGATCTGAAGTTTGGCATTACTAAGTTCTTATTTTAATTCCAATGGAGAATAACTGTACTTGCTTTCAGTCAGTGTACTCACAAGGTCTTCTGAGGAGTTGCAATTGTAGTTAAGACGGGCAAAACAAAACAAAACAAAACATCAACAACGCCAGACTCATGGAGAAGGCTAGGCAGATGCTTAGGTCCTGAAGAATTATTAGGACATGTAGAACATTGTGGGCAGGGGCAGGGGCAGGGGCAGGGGCAGGGGCAGGGGCAGGGGCAGGGGCAGGGGCAGGGGCAGGGGCAGGGGCCAGAGACAGGGGGCAGAGACTGCAGTGTCTGGGGAAGGTGTCTGGCTTTCCTGAAGCCTCTAAAAAATTTCAAGCAGGAAAGTATTGGGTTGTGATTTTAAATCATCCTGCTTCAAGGAGAATGTGGACTGAGATCAAGAGAGTGGAAGCATGCTAGTAGGCAGTGTTCTTCCAGAACATTCAGTGTGTTTCTTCTCTGTGTCTCTCTGCCTTTCTTCCCCCCCCTCCAGTTAAAAAAGAACATTAAACAAAAACCTACTATGGTCATTTCTACTTTCTCCTCCCTAACCATGGTGTAAATCCATGTTAAACAAACATGTTTTGCTTAGGAAAAAAAAAATCACCATAACGAGTCCTTTTGCTCAAAAAGTAGAACACATGGAGAGAAGTGACTGACTCTGTGTGGTAAACAAAGTGATGAAACTCCATGCCCGTGGAGAGCCCAAAGAAGAGCATTGGACAGTGAAAGTGGGGGGCACCAGCGTACGGGTGTTCAGAAGGCGGCAGAGGAGACCTGGGACACATGGGGATGTTCTGTGTGGTGAAGATGGTCAGTTAACTTGAGGACAGCGGTGACTAATACTTCCATGAGTCTGTTAGATTTTCCAAAATCCCTCTTGAACTTTCCTTTTTAAAAAAGATTCACTTTTATTTTTTAAGAGTGTGCGTGCATATTCCATATGTCTATGGGTGACCGTGAAGGCCAGAAGAGGGTGTCAGATCCCTTGCAGCTAGTGTTACAGGAGGTTGTGAGATACTGTTTACAGCGGCTGGGATCTGAACTTGGGTCTTCTGAAAGAGCATCAAACACTATTCCCTGCTCTCTTTCTTGTTCCCTTATAAACTTCCCTTGGCACTCCGGTAGGTGCAACAGCTTAAGACTCGTGCTGTTTTAGGGACTGACAGAGAGGTTGGATTCAGTCTGGGAAGGGAAGCGCAGGCCCTGACAGGCAAGGAGTCACAGAGAGTAAGACACTGATGAAGGGGCCTGAGCACCATTGTCCAGACCTGTGTGAAGGAATTAGCTCAGCTAGGAGTTGTGCTTTGTATCTTATTATTTCATTTCATAAGTCTGAAGTGTTTAGGAATATATCCAGGTAGCAAAATGTGATGTGATGTGATGTGTGTGTGTGTGTGTGTGTGTGTGTGTGTGTGTGTGAGAGAGAGAGAGAGAGAGAGAGAGAGAGGATCATATATATATGTGTGTGTATATATTTGTACATTATGTATAAATGCATGTTTAATCATTGAAAGTCTACCTGTGTGTTTCCAGTGTAAATAATTATGTCTATAGCTGTAAAAGTTTCCTGAAGTTTCTTTAGTAGGCTTCTAAGTATGGAATAACATTCTTGGGAGAAGTTTCTGGGCTATCAGTCATGGTTGTCTCTGCATTTTAAGGTTGGCAGTATCCCTGGTGAGTTATGGTGACCGTGGAGGCATCCACCCCTTGGAATTTCAGTCTCAATTTATCAAAAAACAAACAAACAAAAAATCAAAAACAATAACAAAAACAAAAAACAAGAATTGGAAAATTGTTAAATGGCATTTAAAGTTAGATTTTTTTTTCTTTTCAATTGTTGCAATTTCTGCATTTGATTTTTTTTAAAGGTCACTGGAAACTAAGAGTTTAGAAGATGTAGTGTTGAAACTGGAAAAAAAAGCACTTTAATCAATTTCTATTCAAACCAAGATTCCTTCTTGCAGTTGTTTCCCCTGTGAGAAGGTTGTACGGTAGAGAGAAGTGGGGAACAAGGAGGTTATTGTTTTTGTGAAACTCTTTGGTTTTAACTATGACCTTTATCATAGAAGGTAGGATGTTCTGTATTAAGTGGAAGAAATTTGTGGTGAAGAAGAAGAAGAAGAAGAAGAAGAAGAAGAAGAAGAAGAAGAAGAAGAAGAAGAAGAAGAAGAAGAAGAAGAAGAAGAAAAGAAGAAGAGGAAGAAGAAGAAGAAGAAGAAGAAGAAGAAGAAGAAGAAGAAGAAGAAGAAGAAGAAGAAGAAGAAGAAGAAGAAGAAGAAGAAGAAGAAGTATTGTAGCTTGGGGAAGCTCAGCTCAGAAGGAAACGGTACCCTACAATGGCTAGCAAGATCCGAGAGCCTACATGGAAAGACTCTTGAGCAGGACTGGAGGGTGACTGGGTGGCTGCAGTGGTTGTCATTCCTGGGATGTTTCATAAGCTTGAGAAATCCAATGTGTCTGGTCAGCTTTCACCAGTACAGCCTTTTCTCCTCTCAACAACTCCTCTTGTGCCCTGTGTCACCAGTTCAGGAGATGATGGCATACTTGAATACTTGCATTAAAATCAAAGCAAGAACAATATAAAAACCAAGGGCGATTCATTCTTTAGGTCTGGGCATAGCTGCAGCCTCCTAACTATGCCTGTTCCACAAGATCTCCTGTACTGAAAGAAGCATAGGAAGATATATGAAAGGTTTTAAGGTTACCTCCCATCCCCACTGTTATTTATCAAGCTTAAAATTTGCATAGATAACAAAAAGTGTGGCTTTCTTCTAGGTTCTAACCTGGGGAAATTTCTGAAGTACTTCGGAGTGTTTTTTTTAATATATAATGAAGAATCATTTGACATTGGGGGAACTAAATTACTTTTATACTTTACTGTAAAATTACCCTGATCTACCATGCTCTTTTGATATCCCATTATAATTTATTAATGTAGGTTCTTTAGTCGCATGCTGGATAATGCAGTTATCCCAGCTCTTTTTTTTTTTTTTTAAGGAAACTTTACTTTTCAGTTAATTTGTTACTGTCCAAGGAGCTACACAGGTTGTCTTAGAACAGCAGTTTATCTTTGAAAGTAGGGATTCTGGCAACCTGTCAGAAGGGAAAACCAAATAACCAAGCGAAACACAGTTTTGCCTTTCCTTCCAGCTCAGAGTGTCCCCGTGCCTCCCTGAATCCACTGCAGGCTTTGCAAGGTGCTGTCCCTGGTGCAAGCTGGGGAATTCCTTGGTTTTTTCCAACCAATATGCTTTTCTAAGAACTGTCAGCACCCAGTGCAGCAATCTACAACATTCCAACACCGTGATGCTCAGTGGTTTGCTGGCTTGACAAATGCAGAGCCACTTGAGACTGTAGCAGTTTCTTCTTCAACTCTTCATGCCCAGGGCTAGCACAGAGTGAAGGAAGACTAGGCACGATGCCTGGGAGTTTAATTTGCATAGTATTTTAGAAAAATCTGGTATACTAGGAGGGGCTAGGAGAGCTGTTTGCATTAGGGTCGCTGAGGCTAATTGGAGACAGAAGTTGTAGGATTAATATTCCTGAACAGCGTTCAGACAAAGGAATATAAGAGGGGCCATATTGTTGGGTATTAGCAAGGAGCATCACTGAAGTAGAATTATGGTAACTTAGATGCCCGTTAATCTAATTATCAGGTGGGCCACTTTTAGTTTGATCCAATTATAACATCATTCTAATGAGTCATAACTGAGTTTGAAGGGAATATAAGATTTCCTATAGCTTAAGAAGTTGGAAGAACAAAAGAAGACACATGAAAGGTTTTAAGATCGTTTGCCTTTTACTTTCCCAGGGTGAAATTGCATGTAAATAATAAAAATGTAATTGGATTATCTTCTCCGTTTAATAGTTGAGTAAGAGAAATTCCAAATGAACTTAAGAGTTTTTCCCCCAAGACAAAAACTAAAAACATCCTTCTTTAGGAATAAACCTGGAACAAAAAAAAAAAAATTGTAACACCAGGGATGGAAGAGCAGTAGTCATTATAGTTGAGGGCCTTGTAGCTGCCATGGGAGCTACTTGTGTGGTGGGAGCAGGCCTTGCAGTTAGGTGGTTCTCTTAATAGCTGTGTGGGATGAGTGACAACCCTAAGGCTAGAGTTTCTAGTTAAACAGGTCCTCATTCAGTCAGCAGAGCAGGAGACCCTGGGATGCTAGAAAAGAGTTAGTCTTGGGGCCTCTGGAGCGCATGTCAATGCAGTCCAGCTGCTGAGTCAATCGAAGATACCATGGTTACTATTTCTCTTTGGCTAGAGAGTTAGAGTCATAGGTAGATCCCTGTAATAATGAAAAAGTCCTTGGGTCACTTGATTTGATCTATAAAGTAGTAGTTGGCTTTCTTAACAGGTCCTTGATGCTTTGATTTTATTAAAAATAATAATATGAATAATAATAATCTTAGCATTCCCAAGGGAAGATCGTGCTTTGGGTCAGAGAAGCCATCTTTTCTCATGAGGGAGGTGTGTTTGAGCCAGTGTACTCTCTGTGTAAAAGGCCTTCTCAGAGTAGATCAGATAGGACTTGGGGTTTGCGTAGGGGCAGCTCACAGGTGAGAAGCACCTCCTTTGGCTTTGTGTTTGAGTGGGCTGAGCAAGAGGGGAAGGTGGTGAGGAGCCTAACGGGCTTTAGAACATCGGTTTCAGTCCCGTGTGACTGCTTGGCTGCGTGCCCACCTTTTGCTCCATTCGTAACGAAGTTCCACATTCGACCGCTGAGAGCGTTCTCACATACAGATCCTGTTTACATAAGAACTTTGATCAGACACCCACAGTCACATGAGAACTTTAAATACATCCTGGAAGGGTATCCTCTAGACACTCTTGTTTCTTAATATTTTGAACAACAACAACAACAAAAATCTTGCTCTGCTTTCAAGACTCTGAATTTCTAAAATGAATTCAGCTCACACTGAACTATTCATTATTCAGTGTGCCATGCTGTGGCCAGTTAAACTGTCTTGTATTGCTGCAAGATTTGGTGGTAGTGATTAAGCATAAATTTTAATCAAAAAACAGAATTAGTAAAAGTATACTACTGACTTTTCTACATCAGAATTCTCTCTCTCTCTCTCTCTCTCTCTCTCTCTCTCTCTCTCTCTCTCTCTCTCCCACACACATCTTTTCTATATCCCTCTTTAAACCAGAAAGAAATGCTCAACACATTTGCTATTCAAAAATGGGACATTGTTTTTCTCCCTTAACTCCTTTGCTGGAGTAGCTGCATGGTTTCTTTTGAAGCTCTCCACTTAAATTCCCCAAGAATTCCAGGGTTTACCCGGCACAGAGAAGGACGGTGCTAAATATAGAAACCACTGGAGATCACTTCCTCACACCACCACTTGTGTGCACGCCTGGAGATCCAGCCAGGACATCTTCCCAGCAGGGTTCATTTGTCCCTTACAACAGTAGTGCCTGTGGTTGTCATGAACTCTTGTTTTCTGTCTTTCTTTCTTTCTTTCTTTCTTTCTTACTTTCTTCCTTCCTTCCTTCCTTTCTTTCTTTCTTTCTTTCTTTCTTTCTTTCTTTCTTTCTTTCTTTCTTTCTTTCTTTCTGTTTTGGGATTCCCACGCACAGCACATCCTGTGGCAAAAGCTTAGCAAGGTTGCGATCTGGTTGCATTCTAACTTATCTCCCTCAAAGACTGGACTTCCTATTCCTGTTTATACCTGTGCCCATTACCAGCTAAGTGGCTGCACTATGCTTTTCAAACCTTGTCTTTTATTTCTTTTTTCTTATAAAAGTATAGCTGTGAAAGATGAAGTATTTCTGGTAAAGACATTTTCCTTTCCTTCTGGTTGAGGAAGGTTTTGTTCTCCAGCCTTCTTTGCATCTGGGGATGATACTGAATATATATGTGTGTGTATATATATATATATATATATATATATATATATATATATATATATATATATATATATACACAGAGAGAGAGAGAGAGAGACAGAGAGATACAGAGAGCACATGGGGGCTCATGCCTTACTTTTACCTGGCCTGGCACAGGAAGAGCTCCTGTGAGATCTTCTATATATTCTTCGTGAAGTTGAAGTGCAAGATTAAAGCATGGTAGCATCACAAGTTAAGGCCATCCTGAACCCTGAGCCACTGTATAGAGGTAAGCTATAAGAGATCAACCTACCTTAGATCTGTGTAAATGAGAAATGAGTTTTTATTTTGTGAGTTTCTGAGCTAATATTATGGCATAGTCTGAATTTCCTAAACCGATACACTTATTACTCAAGACAATTTTCTCCATCTCTACATAATGCCTTGTAAGTTCCTTTTGCATTTCCAATTAGACTCTTTTATATGTATCCAAGTTCATAGAAAGATATTTGTTTCTGAAAGACTTGTCTACTACATCCTCATTTTTAAAAAGGTTGGCATGGGTAATAATGCCTTTAGCTAAGTTATGTTTTGGTAACAAATGGCACCCACACTAAAAGTGACTTGAACTCTAGTAAGAGTTTTTATTCAAGTTACATGTCCATTATGGCTCAGGTGAAGTTTTGCTCTAAGTCCTTATTGAGGAATCTAGGGTGATGATGTAGCTTCTACTTGGAGCATGAATAAGGGAGACATAGTCCAGTGACTGCATGTTGTCTCTTAAAACTTCTGCTTGTAAGTGACAAATGTCAATTCTGCTTCCATGCCGTTGTCTAAAGCAAGCCACTTGGCTAAAGCTGATGCATAGCATGGCATATGAACCTCTGAATGGAGAGAGATCACAGAAAGGAGAGGAATCAGAATATTTTAAAGAATACTCATGCCATCTGTCACAATCCTCTGAAGACACTTATCTGGCTACTTAAAAAAAATTTTTTTTTATTACGTATTTTCCTCAATTACATTTCCAATGCTATCCCAAAAGTCCCCCATACCCTCCCCCCCACTTCCCTACCCACCCATTCCCATTTTTTTTGGCCCTGGCGTTCCCCTGTACTGGGGCATATAAAGTTTGTGTGTCTAATGGGCCCCTCTTTCCAGTGATGGCCGACTTGGCCATCTTTTGATACATATGTAGCTAGAGTCCAGAGCTCCGGGATACTGGTTAGTTCATAATGTTATTCTACCTATAGGGTTGCAGATCCCTTTAGCTCCTTGGGTACTTTCTCTAGCTCCTCCATTGGGAGCCCTGTGATCCATCCAATAGCTGACTGTGAACATCCACTTCTGTGTTTGCTAGGCCCCGGCATAGTCTCACATGAGACAGCTATATCTGGGTCCTTTCAGCAAAATCTTGCTAGTGTATGCAATGGTGTTAGCATTTGGAAGCTGATTATGGGGTGGATCACTGGATATGGCAGTCTCTAAATGGTCCATCCTTTCATCACAGCTCCAAACTTTTTCTCTGTAATTCCTTCCATGGGTGTTTTGTTCCCAATTCTAAGAAGAGGCACAGTGTCCACACTTTGGTCTTCATTCTTCTTGAGTTTCATGCGTTTAGCAAATTGTATCTTATATCTTGGGTATCCTAAGTTTTGGCTACTTCTTAAAGAAGGAAACAAACTTTATATCTTAATACTCAGCTCCTTCTCACATTGCAAGGTTGTGGACCAGATGTTTTTTTGCTGGTTTGTTGCTACTCTGGATGCAATTGTCAATGAACAAAATAGGTCCGATCAGTCTAACTTGACTAAATTCTTAGGACCTGTATCATTTGCAGAAGTGCCCTTTAAATAGCCAGTTACACTTAGTTCAGAGAAATGTCCATCTCAAGATGCTCTAAACCTCTCCCAAATCCATTGCCCTCAGCCTATCATGGAGCACCAATCCTTCTGAAAAATGAAGTGAAGATGCTTGCATGTGGCTTACTAGTAACAAGCATGAAAGCATGCTGGTTTCTGAAATTAATAATGGAAAAGTCATGTGGATTCTGATGGGAAATCTCGTTTCTCCCTCGTTCACATGAAAGGGAAGCCCCATCTCTCCTTCCATCCTTTCTGGGAAGCACCCAAGGGACATTTTCTTGTTTCTTCCCACTTCACATATACTTCCTACTAAGGGAGGGATAGTTAATCTATGCTTAAGAGTCTGTTATTCTCTGGGATGGGTCCTGTTCTCAGAAGGTAAGGTAGACATTAAAAGCAGAAATGAGGGGTTGAAATTCAGTGGAAGGGTGCTTGTCTAGTATTTAAGAGGGTAATGGTTTGATCCATGACACCACAAAGAATCAAAGAAATATGACCAGACCTCAGGGTTTTTCCTCCTGTGCTGACTGTGAACTAGACAAGAAGTGTATACTCTCCTCTTTTTTTCTTTTTTTTTTTGTACAATGGCTGCTGATAGCTAAAGTGACTGATTTATAGAGGTCCCAGCTCTCCTTGTCTTCCTTTTGGTGAAATATGGGGCAGCCAACTGGGCAGGAATTCTTGTCATCTTGGCAGACTTAATGCCCCTGCTCTTGACTTAGGAAAACCAGGCTGGCTTCACCTCAGTAAGTCTATAGTATGGTTGAGCTTCCATTAGTCTAGAGAGACCTCAGTTAGTAAGATGGGCTACTCTGGATTTACTGAGAGTTTCAGCCTTGAGGAGAATTGGGGCCAGAGATTAGGCCCATCCTGTGGGGATTATGTGCAGTCCTATAGTTTCAGAGGATCAGGATTTTAAAAAAGGCATGCTATACAGTGTAGGATCCACACCAGGATAAATGGTTTGGCTTTTCTATTAGCTAGACTACTGATCTTCATAGCATTAAAGTAATCCCCTGTGTGACAGAAATGGAAAAAATTCCAAATAGGAAAAACTGGCCAAAGACTATGTACTGTTAATTCATCAAAGAAGCAGGTGAAGAAAGTTACTATCACTCTTTTAATGCTATCCTTAGGTGATGTGATCCAATTCTTTGGTCTTAAGTGCCATCTCCAGATGAGGACACTCAACTTTTTATCTCTGGTTCTAATGTTTCTTTAGGGCACTGAATTTACATATGCATCTCTTACTGACATCTCTCCTGTATGGGATAGTAGTTTTTAAAAAGACAATTCTATGTTTACAAAAGAACAAATGATGCTCTGACATCTCCCAGACCTGCTTCTTCTTCCCAGTACTATTCACGGAGTGTTTAAAACACTTAACTAAAGGATATCTGTGACTCATCCCGCCCTGCCCTTACACAGGACACAGGCTACTGAGCCCTGCACCTGTATTTCTTCTTTTTCCTTTTTTAGCAACTTGCCTAGATTTTGTCACTTCTCCTCTGACCCAATTCATCTTGTTATATTTAACAGAGACCACAATTGGAACCATGTGATTGCCCAATGACCATTTCAGTGGTTCGCTGCTTCATCTGTGGCATGAATTCCAAAGCAGAGGCTTTTTTGTGTCCAGGTGACTGCTTGGTGGCAACAAATATTGCTATAGTGAAGTAGCACGGAAGAGCCAGGTCTCTGTCGGTGTCTCCTGGGTAGGGTTCATGGAGTCTACTAAAGCCCTGTAACTCACAGAGCAGCCCTTTACATCCCAGAATTATTTGATAAAAAGTGTTAATCAGTGTTAAAA
Organism: Mus musculus; assembly: GCF_000001635.26. Lineage (NCBI taxonomy): Eukaryota > Metazoa > Chordata > Mammalia > Rodentia > Muridae > Mus > Mus musculus. The sequence continues at coordinate 161,708,307 of NC_000067.6, read as the reverse complement.
GTGAGGTAGAAGCACTGACAGAAAGACCAACTCTCTGGCTTTACCCAGGAAACCTTGGGAATACCCACTCTCAACTTCTTTTTCTGTCTCCTTTTTCTCCCCACATTCTTCCTCCTTGTGAAGAGTATGTTCTAGAACATGGTGGGCTGCTCCCTGTCCTGCTTATCACTTGTTCGTGCCTCATCTTTTTTCTTATCATTTTTTACCTTCTTTAATTTTCTTTTCTTTAAAACATTAAAAAAGAAAAAAAGATTTTTTTAAAAATTTACTTTCCGGGGATGACACAACAAAATACTACAGACAGGCTAAATAACAGAAATTAAATTTCCCATACTTTGGGAGTTGAAAGCTGAATATTAATGTGTTGGCAGGCTTGGGTTGTCTCTGATGTCTCTCCTTGAAGTGTGGACAGCTAACTTTTCCCTATCTTCTTAATGTCTTCCCTCTGTAGTTGAGTCTATATTTTCTTTTCTTATAAAGATACCAGCAATACTGGATTAGGGTCCATTCTAGAGGCATTTTGTCTTGTCTTTTTAAAAACCCTATCTCCAAACACAGTTATGTTATGTGCTGAGGGTTATGATTTCAACATATATGGAAGAACACAATTCAGCGTTGAGTGTTCTCATCATTAAATGTAAGTGTCATGGGCATGAGGCTTTGTCTATTTAATTCAATGCTGTATCCAAAGCACTTAGATTGATACCAGGTGTATAGCTAATAATACATATGCAATAAATCAGTCCAATTGGATAGTAACAATGTCTATAGGATTTGATGGCCAAAGAGTTTTATGGATGGTTTGATGGTTCCCTTTGGTAGGAGAAGCCCCTAAAGTGGACTCTTTTTCCTTTTGTTGTCATGAAGCTAATGAAACTAAAGCTGAACAGTGAGTATCAACAGTGCACAAAGTATCAACAGTGCCAAAGGATAGAGAAGAGGGAAAGCATTGGCAAAGCAGGGTGTTGGCTCCAAGTTGTTACGGACTCTCAGGAACAGCGAGAGAATAACAAGGGAGTGGCCAGCGTGAATAGGGGCAGAACTTGGCAGACCTTTTCTTGAAGTATGTTGAGATCTTCCAGGAACTCAAGTGTTACCACCCCTTTTATGGTCTGCTGTTTCCTGTCTTGAGTGGTTTTTCTTTTCTTTTTTTTTCTTTCTTGGAGAAGAAGAGAAACCAGATGAGAAGATGAGACCTAGTCAATTTGACCATATTATGGCTCCAAAAAATTCAAATTATTAAGTTACCAACATGTCTAAATTAAAAAAAAAAAAACCTGTGTAATAATCTGGTCTCTAAAGGTTTAGAGAGTCAAGGAGACACAAAGTATGAAAGTAGAGATGCTAAAAAATTTAATCTCATTTCAGTTGCCCATTGAACATCTTCATGCTAAATCAAGAATCAGTGTTGTCAATATAATGTGTCTTTGAATCCTTTAAAATAACTTAGGTAACATATTATCATAAGCTATACATCAGATAATTCTCTCTCTCTCTCTCTCTCTCTCTCTCTCTCTCTCTCTCTCTCTCACACACACACACACACACACACACACACACACGTTTTTAAGTAGTCTCACTATATGGCATTGGCTGGCTTAAAATTTACTATGTAGACTACGCTGGCCTCAAACTTGTGGTATTTCTGCCTTTGAACCTATATTTTCTTAGAATATCCCCAGTAGTGGAAGATAGCCACGCAACACTTTATTTTTGGTTCTTCTGCTTAGGTTTTTAAAACAGGGAAGCTCTTGACTCTTAGGAGAAAGCAGCCTACACCCAAAGTGACACCAAAGTCACATTGCCTTTCAGGAGAAGTCTATCGAGGAAACAGTCCACTTGTGGCTGAACCATGTGTGGTTATAGAATCTTCAATAACCAAAGGCCACTCAGACCAAAAGTTTAATGCAGGATTCTGAATTTACAAGCAAAATATTTGATATGGTCTCATCCACTGGGGATGAAGGAGGTTGCCCAGGAAAGATATGCCATGCTTTTAATACTTTAGAATGCCACATGAGGAAGGGAGTGACAGCAAAGGGGATTAACTGGAAGTAGGCAGACCCACTGGATTGGCCATGGCAGTTTAGGATTAAGAGTAGGCAGAAAGGGAAATAACTGCGTGAGAGACACAGAGAAAGGAAAGTCTCTGTGTGAAGAATGAAGTGGCTGGGTGGAATGTAAATTTGGGGATGTTCTAAGGGACATGTGCCTAGGTGGTGACCGAGGTGAGCGGAGGTCCTGTGGCACAGACACAGACTCAGGAGGGTCCAAAAGCGGGAGGCACAGAGCCATGGCAGTGAGGTGGACTGAAGAGAATCAACAAGAGGCAAGTGGGGATTCCCAAAAGCGTGAGGCATGGTGACGGCACAGTCAAGGAGACAGATGGCCCCATCTGCCCTTGGAGAGATGGCTATGTGTGGAGGTTCTGGATTCTTCTAAGACTCTTTCTCAGCCTGGATGGTTTCATTTCAGGGTAATGCCAATTGCTGAGGGTACAGAACTCAAACCTCCGTATGACTGCATTGCACTGGCTCTGCAGTCAAAGTCACTGAGAGTCAATCTTGTAATAGAACAGTTACTTGAGGTCCTTGTTATAAAGGGTCTTGATTCCTTGCATCATAAACAGAGCAATTATAAAACAAAAAACAAACACAAAACCAAAAACAAACAAAAAACCCAGATCACCAGCTAGCCTCAAATCCCTCTAGCTGTGTTCTCCTTGAGGATTTTTATAAACCTAGATGGAGGTAAGGACTATACTCAGCTTGTTTCTAGGTGTCCCATGGAGTGAATGGAGACAAGAAACTGAAAACAGAGAATGGGAGTTTCTGGGGCATCATGTGTTGAGCTAAATGATTGAGCAGGGAGCCAATGAGCACAAGAAAGGAGGGAAAGGACAGAAATGTACATCACTTCTGAGTCACTAAACTGAGAACCCAAAATGAGAGGATTAGCAGGTCATGTGTATGGAAAATAAAGACTGGTCAGACTCAGACTAGGTCAAAAATGAACACTAGTTGTTAGGGACAAAATAAGTGAGAGTCTGGTAATACAGCTTCTAGCTGCTTGGGAGCCACAGTTTTGCTTTCTTCTGTGCAGAAGCCTTGCGATTCACAAAGGCAAAATGAGAGCAACAAAGAACAGAAGAAAACACCCAAACCACGCAATATGTGCTGTTTTGAATAATTAAGACTAGGCAACCTTCAAATGGTGAGATGACCCTGAGTAACCTTAGTCTACGAAACTCTGTTTTTTCTTCTATAAACATGAAACAGCCAGGTCAAATGATCTCTGGCATGTAACAGTTCTGAGTCTAGAAAGCCTTTGTTCTTTTCTAATTCAAGTCCTAGCTATTCTCTCCTAATTCTCAAACTTCTTTTTAGAGCCCCAGATTCTACTAAATAGCTCTTCTATTTAAGTCAGGCTAGCCCTATGTGTTTTGCTTCCTCTCTAACACTCTGAATTGAAGTCTCTGCAGCTCTTTGGGGGAGGAATTGTGCATGTATCTTTCTGGAAATCACAAGTGACCTAGTTTCTCTAGAATGAAACGTGACCACATTGTTTATAGTTTGTTTGTTTGTTACCAGGCAATGGAGGGGAAGACTCCTAGGATGCTGTCAGATGTCCTTTGTACCTTTAGTATAGCTGCAGAGGGAAGAGTGTAAACACTGATCTGGAGAGCAGAGGAGGCTATAAGGAAATAAACAGTAAAGACAGAGAAGCAAGATGGCAGCGGTGGAAAGGGGACGGAGGAGGCCTTGGTGGTGCAGAGGAGAATCAGAGAGCCTGCTCTCTGCCTATGAAGAGTAGAAGGCAATAGTAGCATCCAGCTGGATTGTGTCCAGGCCCAGCAACAGCAGACCACACAGCACTTGACTCCTTCCAAATGGTGAGCTTCACAAATGTATGTTTCTATAATCTGGATATTGTAAACCCAACAGATAGATGCCATAAGCATTGCCTGGCAGAAGCTGCCTTAATGTAAGATCTACTAGCCCTTGGGGGGGGGGTGTCTCACTCACCTGATGGTAATGTGCTCTTATCTGCAAGCTAAGCTGAGATTTAGACAAGGTTTTGAAGGGTACATTTTTTTTTCCCCTTAAGGGTTGACTTGGACTCTGTAAACTGTTTTCTTCTTGTTTCTTCATTCATTGCCACACATTTAATTTCTGTCACAAGATGCCTCTTTTCTGGAAGCCCTGTGTGGATAGAGGACAAATCCAGATTGAAACTTCAGTATTACTGATGCCATGATGTCCCTCAGTGGCCATCTTATAATGGTTAATCCTTACTTCTCTGCAGTAGACACACACACACACACACACACACACACACACACACACACTATGCATGAGGGAGAGAGGGGGTGGAGAGAGGGAGAGAGAGACAGAGATAGAGAGACAGAGACAGACAGAGAGAGACAGAGAGACAGAGACAGAGACAGAGACAGACTTCATAATATAGAAGGATCTTACAGATTTGTTATACTATTTCCCCTGATTCCTTCATTTCCTTTTTGTAAGATGAAAAAATAGTGACTCTGGGAAATCAGAAGGATGCATTTGACCTTAACTGACCACTCCTGAGGAACATGCGCACCTGCCAGCTTTCAACATGTAACAAAACCCTTCAGTGTTATGTGTGTCGGTATGCTAACTGAAGCATGGTCTTCTCAGAGGCCCCCTCCCGTTGGGATGTCTTTAGGCTGTGATTGCTTTGTAGAAGGGACTGAGGACTGACTATAATCTTCGAGGCGAGAAATCAGATAAGATGAGACGCCATTGTAGCCTTTAAAAGACAGAAATAATCCAATGAGGAGAACATAAACTTTACTTCAGGTTGGAGTTATCAATATTTTGTGGTGTTTCTATCTCTTTATTACTACCCCTAATAAATCATTAAGATTCAATGATGTTGCCTATCGTTAACAATGGCCAGGAAAAAGTTTTTCATCTGTAAATAATTCTTAAAAATGGAATATTTGGGGGGAATGATTCTTAGTGCTGGCCTCTTTGACGGTCACTGCTGAGGTCATGTGTACCCATCAGAATGAAAATGATGGATTCCAGATGAATTCAATTCTGTCTCAGGCTCATAAGATTGTCCAGGGTTTATGTTGAGTAAGAACTTTTTCATTTAAGAATTAGTACAGGTACCTCCATGATTGATGTATAGATACTAGGTGCTATCACTAAAATTTCAAAAGTGGTTGCTTCCATTTTACTCAAAATTGGGACTATAATTCTTATTGTTGTGAAGATGATACAAAAATATCCTAGCCAGCAGGCTGCAACTCAATTAAGCAGTTATAAAACCCGAAGTGCAGTTCCATGCCCACTTCTCTTGTGCTGTTTAAGCAGAAGTTAGGAGTGTTTCATGGTAAAGTACTTTAAGTATATATGAAACCCAAGGTTATTAATGACTTCTTAATGTCTGATTACTTTCTTCGCTACCATTTTCTAATTAATTATGGGAGAGAAATGCTGTCTGTCTACCTTAGTGGTTTTCAACTTTCCTAATGTTGTAGCCCTTTAATACAATGTTGCTACTTTATAACTGTAGTTTTGCCACTGGTACGAATTGTAATGTAAATATCTGATATGGAACCCTAAAGAGGTTATGACCCACAAGTTGAGAACTACTGGTCTACCTGATAGACCTCTTCTTTTCTTTTGATGCTTCCTGTGAAAGCTGACATTTATTTTGTATCTTGGGGACACTAATGCTGTAGTCTTCCTGCATGTCTCAGTGACACTGGCCTTATTCTTCATCAAAGCAAGGATGAGCTATCAGAAAAGTATTTATGAGGAGCCAAGAGGACAAGTCTTCAGTTATGTTCCTCATAGGTTCCCAGAGGGTCTAGGGAGAGTATGGTTCAGTTGAACACACTTAGTTACATATGTGTTGATCCATTCTTCCTTGACTTTTCTTATCTGTTTTCCAAATTTTCTCATAGGACTGAGAAAGCTTCCCAAATATATTGCCTTCACCTAAGAACTTGATTTGGTGTCTGACTTTGAGTAATTTTAAAAAGTTTATGATCTTTGTATTTTCTCTTTTAATTTTAAATTCTTTGAAATTATAGCAGTATATGGACTGAGTAGGTTGTATCTATGTGTTTAGAAATGCACATATATATAATTTGTGTGTAGAAACAACTAAAGAAAAAAGTCATCAAAAGATCCTAGAGAGATGGAAATCAACGTAGCCATATGATAATACCACTTGAAAACAAAATCAGTGCATTTCTTTCTTTCTTTCTTTCTTTCTTTCTTTCTTTCTTTCTTTCTTTCTTTCTTTCTTTCTCTTTCTCTCTCTCTTCCTTCCTTCCTCTCTCTCTCTCTCTTTCTTTCTTTCTTTCTTTCTTTCTTTCTTTCTTTCTTTCTTTCTTTCTTTCTTTCTTTCTTTCTTCCTTCCTTCCTTCCTTCCTCCCTCCCTCCCTCCCTCCCTTCTTCCTCCACCACAGCAAGGAAACCACGCCCCCCCCCCGCCTCTAAATTTCACAAAAAATGCCTGTGGAATAATCCAGTAGCATGTCTGAGATTGTGACCCAATCTTGTGTTTCACTGGTGTGTTTCTAGACCACACATCAAAGCCATTTCTACATCTAGACGAGCACGTGGTTTCCTATCCCAAGGTTGCTCTGTGGCGAGAGAGAGAGAGAGAGAGAGAATAGCTGGTTTCTCCTGAGGAAAGTACCCACTGAGGAGTGGATTGGTCGGGGATGATGGATGGAGAAAGAAAGCATAGGAAAACTTGGAGGCCACCTTGTTCATCTGGAGTCCCTCCTACTGGCCCCTGGCTCTCTCAAGTATGCCTCTTGTTGAGTGATTGGCTTTTTTTCTAGATGAACTGATGAGTTTCTGAGAAAGGACAGTGAATCATGGTTGTATAAAAAAGGAACCTTTGGTCGCCCTGTGTGGAATGGATGTTGTCTGTTCAGTGTATCATATTAATCGACCCGGGAGAATGGTTGCTAAGAGACCTGTATTGACTGACAGATGAGGAAAGATCTTTACAGTATGCTTCCATGAGACGGCAGGGGAATTTTCAAGGGTCATGGGGGAGATAGGCTGTGATGACTAGGTTGGGGAGATTTGTTGGTTATCAGTTTCCAAGTGGTGCATCATGGGAAATGACACAGGGACAGTTTGATGCCAGAACATTATATTCCTTAGTCAATGTAGTGCAAGGACTATTTTTTAAAAAGAACCTGGTAATTTTTCCATATCTCTTTATGCTCAGAAGGGATCTTAGGTTATATTCTATTAGGTAATTTTCTCTACCTTGTGAGATTATACAATGATTGTTATGTTGAGATCTGGGGCAGGGAAAGATGCTGTAAAACTTGGTTTTGACCATTAACTAGCAGGGGGACTGGTGAATGTTTGTTCAACTACATTAGAAACATTAAAAACATCTATCTTAGAGTATCAGAAGAGTTAAAATGAGATAAAAATTGAAATGACAAAAAGTCTGTACTCAATTCAATAACTGTTTCCCACAAAAATGCATTGCACTCAGATGGAGAGCCCAGCAAAGACAACACGTGGACCTGGCTGTTAAACATGGTGGACATGAAATCTATCTAGCTGTGTTGCTTCATGTGTACTCTGGGACAAGTTATTTAACTGTTATATTTGCAAACTGTGATCATAGTGACATTTACTTCATAATTCATTCTGAGAAATAAAAAGTGTGTAATGCTTCATGCAGTGTCTGGCATGAAATAAATTCTTTTTCCTATACTTATATCTTGAACAATTGAGCCTTTCTCCCTTAAAAAAATCTGTCCAAAAAAAGTACAACTGAGCAGTAAGTGCATGAAAAAAATTTCAACATTTTTAGCTATCAAAGAAATGCAAGTAGCAACAGCATTGAGTTTCTGTCTCATCCCAATCAGAACGGCCATCATCAACAGAAATGCGGCTGAGGATGGGGGGTGGGTAGGACCTTATGCACTGTTGCTAGGGATTGGTGCAGTCACAATGAGATCTCTGTGGAAGTTCTTTAGAAGGTCAAGTAGAACTACCATATGATTCAGATATTCCAATCTTGATTATGATTACCTGAAGTAATCAATAAGGCTGCACAGGACAGAGTTACCTGCACACATGATTACCTGCACACACGTCTAACTGCATGCACATGCTTACTGTGGGACTATTCACAAGCAAGTCCCAGTATCCTTCAGTATATGAATGGGTAAAGAAAGTGTGGTATACATAAAGAGAAGCTGAAAACCTTTTATCTTTCAAAATCATGACCACAAACTAGTTACTTATGCATTGACTCCTCAGTTCCCTCAGCTTCCATCTTGTTTGCCTCTATCCAGAGCAGTATCAAGAGCAGGAGCCAAAAACCACAGAGAATGTGCAGCAAAATCCAGGAGCTTGGAAGGCAAAAGAATAAAGCTGATATATGCACACCCTTCTTGTGTGTGTGTGTGTGTCTGTCTGTCTGTCTGTCTGTCTGTCTCTGTGTCAGTGTGTCTGTTTGTTGTGGCCTATGCAAAGAACAGAGGTTGACATCAGGCATCTTATTTTTTGAGGCAGAGTCTCTCACTGAATCTGCAGCTCCCTGACTGACATTACTACGTTGGTCAGCCAGTGAGCTCCAGGGGTCTGGCTGTCTCTGCATCTCCAATGCTGGAATTGCAAGTTCACATGGCCAACCATGCCTGGCTTTTACTGTGGTTTTAGGTATAGAAACCTGTCCTCTTGCTTGCCTGGCTCACACTTTACTGACTCAGTTACCTCTACAGTCCCTATGTGCACACTCCATCTTGTTCTGGATGCAAGCTGACAATTTCAGTTGTGGGATACAGGGCAAAATGAAAGTTAAAGATACCCAGGTTAGGACAGTGGGGACAGAGTATAGTGTGACTCCAACCCCTGGTCTCTGTGACTGGCAAACACTACATGCCTATAAGATGGTCCAGTCGCCAATCCTGGGGCAGCAGATTACAAGATGGCTTCTATTTCTGATGTGAAGCCAGCTTGGTTATTGTTTACACCTTAAAGCCGAGGTGACAGAGGTGAGCCACGTTTATTTACTGCTGGCCACAAGCAACACTCTGCTCCTGGAAGCCTAAAGCCTGTAAATATGAGGTGTTAGAAGTAGCCCAACTCTAACTCCCTGGGGGGGGGTGAAGATTTTGGGGATGCTCCAAAGTTACTCTGTTCCCTTCCATGGATGCTAGGTTGCTGATCTCACAGCATCTCTGGTCTCAAAATTGTAGCATCTTGAGGCTGTTATGGGGATTAGAAGAGGGGAATGAGAACAGGGAAAATTCAAATGCCACAAAACTAGATGGTCTGACTCTTGGGAACCACAAAACCCTAAAGTCACTGAGAGACTTCAGTTAGTTTCCAGAGACCCGGGAAGGTTGATTTCAGCATCTTTCAACATTACATATTGCCTTTGTGGAGAGACAAAAATTTGATGGTTCTAATACTACTGTTCTGGAAGGTTCCCTTTCCAGAATACTTCAAAGCTCCCCCCACCCACGGTTATAGAAGAAAACTTAGACAGATCAGAAGCATTCCCAGAAGTGAAAGAAGACCTATCTCATAAAGGTCACCACCACCTGGAACATCACTGTGCTGCCATTTGTTTTCTGCCTTTCCACAGCCTTTTGTTGATGTCTTTCTGACTTTAGTAGCCACATAGTGTGAGGATTATAAAGTAAGTTTGTCAAGGAGTATTGTGCTCAATGTCTGGTGTGACCATTATGCGAATCAAGGTCAGGGTGAGGAAGAAGATAATGATAACACAGCACTACTGTGCTACCCTTTGTATCCCAAGTGAACCCCCAGCTTCTGACACCCCATCACAGCCTTGTACACTAGGATTACAGGTACCACTGTGCCTATCATAGTAGCTGAGTTAACCAGGTTGTAATCTCGTACTCTATGAAAAACCATTAAGTATCTAATATTGTGCTCTTTCCACTGTCTTGGCACCTGCAAGGCCCACTGGGAACAGACTTCTAAAAAAAAAAAAAAAAAGAGCAAATATCTTCGGAAGGCTGTGAAGCACGTCCATTTTTGCTAGCCACAAGTGAGCTCTCTGGAACCAAAGAGAACACAATGGCTCTTCTCAACATTGAAGGCGTTTATGCTTGAGATGAAATTGGGTGCTACTTGGGCAAGAGATGTGCTTATGTGTATAAAGCAAAAAGCAATGCAGTGACCCCTGGAGTCAAACCTAACAGAACCAAAGTGATGTAGGGACAAGTACCTCAGCCCCACAGAAACAGTGGTATGGATCATGTCAAATTCCCAAGCAACCTTCCCGCAAAGGCTGGACACAGAGTCTATATGATGCTCTACTTGTCCTGGATTTAAACTAATGGAGAGTAAATAAATAAAAGTGGATTTGTGCTCTTGTAAAAAAAAATCTAATATTGGAGTTGGTCCTGTGCAGAAGGGAAAACCAGATCACTGAAGTCAGATTCTCCTGAGATTTTCAGTTCTCCCATCTTCTGTTCGGGAGATATGATCGAAAGTATAATATTTAAATTTGAAAAGGGTGGCTCAAGTTCCTCATTCCTAAAACTAAAAACAGCAGGCAGGGAGCACTTCTCAGTGTAACACGAGCTGAGCAGATAGGAGATGCACACAACACGGTGGATACCTAATACTCGTCAGTTCTTCTGTTTTCTCCCTACATGGTTCAGACTCTTCCTTCAAGGTAGAGTCAAAGGTCGGGTGAGAGGACTGGGCTTCAGTAAGCAGACAATGCATGGTTTAAGTACGGCGTGCTACAAAACAGAGAAGAGAAACACCGCTTAGCCATCATGTGCTGTCTTTTTACTTCTTATGAGAAGACATTATTTACATGTCAGTCATATATGCAATGTATAGGATATCTAAATTAATACTCCATGTCAAGACCCATGAGTCTGTGCTCAATTTTGTAAATTAGACAATTGCTCTGAAGAGACAACCATGACATCCTATTTGATTTGAAATAAGCATGGGAATGATTTCATTCTATATTGTACTATTCTGTTTGCTGAAACTATATAGTACAATACCTGGAGAAGGGTACTTGTCAGTGGAAAGGGTCTATTTAGCTCATGGTTTTGGAAGTTGAAAGTTCAGTATTAGGTAGACACATCTGTTTGGGCTTTGACAAGGGTTCCCTTGGCTACAATACATGTGAGAGGAGAGAAAGGAGACAGCAGCGCGTGGAGGACTGTAAAGCACAGAGCGTAAAGGCCACGCCTTCTCTCTTGAGTCTTCATAAAACTACATCCATCTTTTCTGAAGGACATGCCCAGTGACCTAACCACTTTCAATAGGCTCCACCTCTTAAAGGTCTACATCCAATCACTATTAGACTGGGAATTGAGTTTCTAGCTCATGAATCCCTACTCAAATAGTATCCAAATCCTAGCGTGTTTTTTTTTTTTTCTTCAAAATGCTGTGTCTTTCCTGGATCCAATTTAACTCCATAACTTCCTCCAGGGTCAGTATAAAAGTATCAGTGTTCTGTTAACTTAAATTACCACTTACTGAGCATATTAGACAGAAGTAACAGTCTTGAGACTATTATCAATTTCTGTCTTGTATTTGTCCCCTTGATTTTTAAGGCACTAGGACCAATACATACAAAAAATATTTGTAAGGTTTTATGCATGTTAAAGTGTAGCCATTATTTATAAATAATAAACTCTTATACAGTCACTAAATGCCAGATTAAGAGTGGTATAAAATGAATAACATTTTCCAAAGAGATGCGCTCCGAGCCGGGAGACCACGGGGGAAGAATGTGTTGAACTTTTTGTGAGCCTTGTTCCTCTATGAGGCTACAGTATACACGTTTTCCTTTCCTGGAATGAAGAAAGTTTGCAGGTGGAGGAAAGAGGCTTGCAACAAAGAGGAAATGCTATCTATAAAAATAGGCTTGCTTCTGAGGAATGTGGAACAAAATCTGAGACTGTGCGCTACAGCCAGTCCAGAACTACTGCATTTTCTTTCTGTGTAGGAATTTAGAACTTAAACTTTATGTAACTCAAGAAGGGCAGAGAGACAACACAACTTAGAAGAATAAAAGAAGGAGACTCTAGAAGAAAAGAAGGGTTAGGAAAGGATAAGGGGTGGAAGGAAAGGTGTCAGGAAGGAATTCAGAAAAAATCCGGGTAATTCCAGCACAAAGGGCAAGGCTGAGCACGTGGAAACAAAGCATGAGAGTAGGAAATTGAGACAGGCCAGGCAGTGAACCAATCAGGAGCAGTAGAGGATTAAGGGCGGGTGATGGTGAACATGCTGGGCTTTGATGGTTTAGGACAGGGAGCTTAATTTCTGTAACTGAAGGAAAACTGTTGAACAACGAGCTGCAGTGGCTGACAGAGAAAGTGGCCCTTTGACTCTTGGACAGCTCAAGAGAAATTATACGTTTTCTTGCTTAGTTGTCTACGTATGACAGAGCTATCTAAGGGAGGAGGCTGAGGATTCCCAGTCTTGACCCCTGTTACAGTACCTCTGGGATCTCTGTCTTACCTAAGGATGTGAGTGTTTTCTTCCTGTGTTCTGAGGCATGCATGCATCTGTTACCTTTCTTCCACCTGTCCTGTGCAGCTGGATGCTTGAAGGAGAGAGTATCCTATGAGAAAATGGTATATAATTTATAGATTGACATATAGCACCTGAGGATAATTTACACAGAGGGAAGAGAATGGCGGAGAGGCAACCTGGGCGGGGTTGGGGGTGGGGGGGATGAGAAAGCATAATTTGAAGAGCCAGGAAATAGCTTTGTCTGTGTTATCACCTTCCTCCTCCTCCCCCTCCTCCTCCTCCCTCCTCCTCCCTCCTCCCCCTTCCTCCTCCTCCTTCCTCTTCTTCCTCTTCCTCCTCCTCCCCTCCTCCTCCTTCCTCTTCTTCCTCTTCCTCCTCCTCCTTTCTCCTCCTCCTTCTTCTTCCTCCTCTTCCTCCTCCTCCTTTCTCCTCCCTCCTCTTCCTCCTCCTTTCTCCTACTTCCTCCTCCTCCTTTCTCCTCCTTCCTCCTTCTCTTCCTCCTCCTTTCTCCTCCTTCCTCCTCTTCCTCCTTTCTTCTCCTTCCCCCTCTTCCTCCTCCTTTCTCCTCCTTCCTCCTCTTCCTCCTTTCTTCTCCTTCCCCCTCTTCCTCCTCCTTCCTCCTCCTTTCTCCTCCTTCCTCCTCTTCCTCCTCCTCCTGGTTTGTTTGGGTTTTTTCATTTTTTGTTTGTTTGTTTTTCCAGACAGGATTTCTCTGTGTATCCCTGACAGTCTTACAGTCATGAAACTTTCTCTGTAGACCAGGTTTGTCTCAAATTCACAGAGATCTGCCTGCCTCTGTCTCCTGAGTGCTGGGGTTAAAAGCACCACCACCTCCACCTTTAAGAAAAAAAAAACTTTTTAAAATCCATTCTTGGGTTCTATTGCTTCCCACATTTTCCCCAAATATTATGAAAAACTTAAGTTTTTAAGTGACTTACTACCTCTCTTACCCATTCCAGGAAGGAGGAACGTTACTAGCGCCACTTAGATTTTCAATGAACACATATGGACTCCTGGTAATAAAATATGAAAATAGAATCTCTTTCCCCTCCTGAAATTTGTGTCTCTTTCTTTATACAGTGAAGGAATTTGGGGGCTGGGAAGAGGTTGTGGTGATAAAGGAAGGAAGGTATCCAATGAGGATGCCCCATTATCCCAGATTACCATACAGTCTGGGTTAAAACATCTCTGATCTGGCAAAATTGTAAATAGCGGTTTCTGCTCCACAGCCCACAGGGCCCTGTGTTTGGATGAGGCGTCCACACTAAGAACACACGTGACAAGATTAACCAAGAGCAGAAATGGAAAAACTACAGTGACAGCCGTCATGACCATTCCTTGTTGGGCTCTTCTCAGGTAAGACATGCTTCCTTGAGTGACATATCTGCTCTGTACTTGCCCCTATTTACTACTTCATTGGAGAGAGCAGCATCCGTCCGTCCGTTCGTCCGTCTGTGTTCATATGTCTGTAGTGTTCATCTCCTTTACATCATTCCCTTTGGTTTCCAGTGCTTTCCTGTTAACTGAAGTGGTTATGGCTACCATGGGTGTTCAGTTAAAAGAGGTTAGGTATTTGCAGAGAAACTTAGCTTAGAGGTTGGCCCCCAGGGGTACTCAATGTGGTGCCTACGTGGAGTACCTAAGGTGCAGACGAGGTGTGACTTTTGTGTTCTCTGCTGGCCTTCTCCCTCCCATGTTTCAGTTGAGTGGGGACCGGACTGTAACAGATTTGGTTTTGGGTGGCATTTGTTACTTGTTGCTGGATCACTGTTTCGATGGGGGAAGTGTCAAAAGACTGCAGGGGTAGCAGACCGTGCCCCCTTTGACATTATTACTCATTCCTTGAGTGGAAAACGTCATCTGGTGTCAGTTCCCCCATTTTTCAATGTATTGAAGTTGGCTACATCTTTGCTGTCAGTCAAGCAGAAAGTAGAGACTTCACCAACTCCAGGATGGGGGGTAGTGGGGTGGTGGGTTTCCTCTGATCTCTTTCTTTTCAGTATTTGTTTTGTGACTTGAGACCTGCCTGATGCTTCAAACAGCCAGGCTGAATTGTTTTTGTCCCAGCTTCATGGTGAAAGACCTTTTATTTGAAATGTTTGAGACTCTTACAGGACCTTTGGGCCCCAGAAGAGTGCATCGACATAAAGACGCGTTGGTTTCAGTTTCTGCCTGTTATCCCGTGACATTAAGGCCCAGGGTAAACTGTCTCAGTTTTGTTTTTATGGGTCCCAGGGTCTCCTTATCTTTCTCCCAGCACTTTCATGCGTGAGACCATTTTCCATCTGCATTTTATTTGATCTTCTATGTTAGCTCGGTGTTTTGGTTAGAATTGGGAGGGATCTTTCATTTCGTTTCCAAGAGTGGAGGCATGTCTCATCACAGACTCAGGTTTCCCACAGCCCGTGATGTCAGGTAGTAAATGGTCTCGTGGCCTGTGACTGTGAAGTGACAGTTAGCTGGTACAAACATGGTTGCTGTTTGGTTTTTTAAAATTTTTCTTCTGCTAGTCACTTAAAACACCTATGCACTCTTGAGTATTGCACATGCCAGCACTATGTGTGGGATACTGCGGACTAAGTCCTCTCACACACAATGGCAAACACCAGCTTCCTTTTTTTTGTGTGGCATGCCTTGGGTCTAGCATGCTTAAGAACACATTCTGGGAAAGGCTGTTTAGGATAAAGACTTAATTCATGATTTGAAAAAAAATCTAGAGCGAGGTTCTGTGTTGTCTCTTTGTATTATGCTCACAGGGGCATCGTGGCTCATTTGCATACTATCTGGGACAGGTCTGCTCAGCAAGGCATGGTCAAAAGCCAGTGTAGGTCAACCGAGTCCATGCCCGAGTCTACACTGTGACCCATTGCATTTACCATCCTAGTATCTGAGAACAGATCTGAGTTGCTATCAGACTCAGTCATGCCTGGTGCCTTGTAGGGTCATGTCACCTGGTGTCCTGTTCTCCTCCAGTTCTTCAAGCCTTGCTCAACTGTTTCTTCTCGGTGAAGCTCATGACAATGGCAGTATCTAAAATTGAACACAGCATCCTCCACACTCCCAGCAACCCAGGCTCTTCCCTCCACAGAGTTTATCTTTTGTATAGATTTACTGCTTAGGTAACTATTTGTTTTGTTTCTTCCCCTTGTCCCTTAAGTCCATAAAGGCAAAGACTTTAAAAAAATTAATTGTTGCATCCCAAATGCCAATAAATGATCTGGCACAGAATAGATGCTTGCTGCATGAATGTCATTGATTGAACAAATATGTGCGTCCATCACACTAATGATTTTATAATTAAGGGCAGCACACTCGGGTGTTCTGAAATAGCTTATGGTGACAGCTGTAGGGTTGTCAGTCTGAGCCCAGATCTTGACGAGTTGCCTTCACCACCGTCATCACCTAATTCTTCTGGGGGTTTTCAAGGGATGTTTCCTGTGTACTTGCAAAAAATTTCCCACTCTCTTCAGGAAGCGGGATGGGTACCTGGTGAGCCCTTAGATGGCAGAGCTGGATTCATTCAATGTGGAGACCTCTGTGTTCCTAATGATACGCAGATTCAGACAGGCCCAGACAGGTGCCATCTCTACCTTTTTTTTGCTTGGTGGGTGTGTCACCCATCTCTAGTGCTGCTTACAGCTCCATGTACCACAGGGATGGGGATGTCTTGGTTGTTTTCAACCTCTTTGTTTTATCACTCATGCTGTGTGTGTAAATCCCTAAAGCAGTTCGTGTCTTTGCTTTTGGAATCTGAGTGATGAGCACAGAAGCTATAGTATGTAGAAAATCATGTCATTGTCACAGTTACAAGCTCTTCACAGATGCCAAGCCTAACAGTCTATAGGCTGCAGTCGAGAATTAAGTTTCCTAAGAGTTTAGGAATTCCCTGAGAGGATTCAGTGGGCAAGAGAGACTGTAGGTGAGAAACAGGAGTCCCCATAGTTGGGGTACCTGGCAGGGCTCCCCTGTGTGCCAGGCTCTGAGTAGCTGGCCAATGAGATTGAATGAGTACCTGCTTTGTTCACTGTGTCCTCTTAGCATCTTCTCTATGTAGCTTTTAGGAGTCAGGCAAGGAGAGATTCTTTGGTCTAAAGGAACTTTCTCAGCTAGTCTAAGCTGAAGGGATGGAGGAGACCCTACAAACATCACTCAGCACAAAATTTGAATAAGCCAATGATGGTAAGGGCTGTATCTGGTTCAACAATGTAATCCACACTCAAGTTAAAAGGCTGGCTCATAGCTGGGCACAGTGCCTCATGTTTGTAATCCTAGCTGAAGCAGGAGGAGGCTCCTAAGAAGTTTGAGGATAGTTTGAACTGCATAACAAATTCCAGGTGAACCTAGACTCAAAGTGATAGCCTGTCTCAAAAAACAAAAACAAAAACAAAACAAACAAACAAACAAACAAACAAAAAACCCCAATGTAACAAAAGAGCACGGCTCTGTTGAGCCAACAGTCTTAGATAAACCAGTCTCTAAACCTAGCTCTGACATCCCAGTGGTTCTGGTCAGCTTGCTTAGATTCTTGCTTCCCACCTGGGAGTAACAATCTATCTGCACACATTGTCATGGGCACATAGTGGGGAAGATAGCAACATTCTGACATCCTCAGCATCCATTAAGTACCATCCTTCCTCATTGCTGGGTCAGCTTGCAGAGCCCGAAGTTGTGCCTTGAGATCCAGAGAGCTTTGTGCTATCCTCAGAGAACACATTACATGTCAGTGGGGGGTGGGGTGGGGGAGGCGAGTGAGTTGTAGGGAATGCAAGGAGTTCAGGGATTCCAAACTCCCCCCAGGGCTGTTCACTCAACCCTTATTTCAGATAGTTCCCTCACCCTTAACTCCAGAGACACTGGCACCTCCAGGGATGGTCTCCAGACAATGATGCTGAGAATGTTGAAGATTCTATGGCATTGAGTTAATTCTCAGATGTGCCCACTGTCTAAGCGAGATTTGGTTCTCTCAGATATCCAGTTACTTAGAGTTGTCTGTTTTGTCCAGGCTTCTTTGTTAAGTTGCTTTGGCCAAACTTTTTCTCTTCTATTCTACCATTCTGAGGATCTGTTACTGAAGGCCTCCTTCACTGTACACACAGTTTTAAGGAGTGAAAGAGATGAACATACGAAATTTGCCACCTCATCCTGGACCCTTTAAGGAAGTCAGTTCTTTTTTCTCTAGCACTTTCTTGATATTTTCCCAGGAGACTCATCTGTTGGTTGGGAGTGGGGGGGCGGGGAGGGATGGCATTTTCAACCTGTTTTAAAGGAGTTATATCTGATCATTTAATCTGTCACTTTAAGTAATGCCCATCTCTCTAGGAAATAAAATTAGATTAATGTTCTCTGACCACTTCTCTCTGCTTCTGTGTTTCTACTTTATATAATACACGTACATCTGGATAGGCAGGTTTGAGTGAAGGACTTAGGGTCCATGTTCCCTAGAATCATGTGATGTTTGTGGTTTTCTGGCTGCTGTTTGCCTTGCTGGCAAAGCAAGTTTAAGTGTAGCTGGTACCTTGATCTGAATTACAATCTGTTAATATGACTTTCATTGGCTATAATCTCTGAGTTCTCCATCATTTTCTCCAGTGAATCCACTTGTCGACAGGTCTACCTCAGCCTCTGAAGTAATGTTATTGCTAATGTGAAATCAGTGGGTGGTGTATTGGATTTTGACTCCTCCCTGATATTCCAAGGGAAGGGGAGGTTGCTTTAGAAGCAGAACTGGAGAAATTCTCTCCACACTGAATGTCCTAATTGTGTGGGTCACACACTGCATGGATATGAGTATTCTGCAGATAGCTCAGTAGGGAGGAGGCTACAGGCAGGCTGTGGACAGAAGCCCGGAATGTAGGCGACCGGGATCCACACAATAACAGTATTGCTTTCCTGCTGCCCCAATATTTCCTCCTTTGTAAAAACTGAGAGAATGGATATTTCCTTCAACTTCTAGGGTCATATCTACTGGTGCTCTTGGAGCAGAAAGCCCAAATGGCTATTTGCCCTTATGCCCAGACTCTGCATTCCCATTTCTGAGAATGAGACCCTTGTGAGGATATAATAGAATTTGGAAAGACTATCTTTCCATACAAAACAACAGTATTTTTAAAATGTATCTGTTTGTATTTGAGAGGTTGGATATTAGATAATTTTCTCTTTGTATTCTTTTTAATAAAAGATCTTTGTTTTCTCTGCCCCACCCTCTAAAAATATGGACACATGTGTCTGATGTATTCAAAAGAGTAAGTCAAAAGGTTTCCAAGTGCTATTTGACTCAGCCCTGATGAAATAACATGGATATAGTTCGAAAAGAATTAAAAAGCTGTATCCCATGATGCACTTGGACAATGTATTGGAGCAGAGATTCTATCGACAGAAGCTGAGACAACCACAGGGTTCAGAGTGGAAGTTAACTGTCTGAGTATTAGCCCCATGAAAGAGGATCATTATTTAACAATCTCCATCTAAATAATGAACTTTAGACATTTTCACCCCTCATTCCCCTCTCCTGTCTCCCCTCCTAACAAGACCTTTCTAAGCAAACACTTCACATCTGATTCTCATATGTGGCCATTGAATTTAATTAGGGGTCCGTGCCTCTGCATGGATGGGAGATTGTTTAATGGAGCTTGGCAGCATTACCCTACTGAGGGAATGGCGTCCCCTCCTCCAGTGACTATTAACTGCCAAGATAAACATCTCCTCAGTGAGTCAGAAGTACCGAGGCTTTGTCATGCTCCAAAGACATTCAGAACACTTAACTAATTATATACCTACCTACCTACATAGGTACATAGGTATATATGTACATACATACTTATATATACACACTTGATATTTTAGTAAAACGTTTAAAAGCATTGAAAGTATTAAAACATTAAGACACTAATGCTGCGCCTTGTGGAATTTTGAGTGGTTTTTATTTCTCTCTCTCCACAAGAAATCCATACATTTTCTTTAATTACATCTATTACTTTTCAGAAAGAAAAGAAAACAACAACAAAACAACCAAGGGAGAAAAGCCAAACGGTAAAGGCATTAAAGTGTTGATTTTCTCAAAAAAATTATTTAATTATCACTCAAACAGTGTGTCAAACAGCCAAGGTTACTTGTGTTTTGGAGGGCTCCAATGTAAGAGGTTTGATTGCTGCTGTATTTGGGGTCTTGCATCACCCAATTAGCACATTCTAATTATGTTATTAGGCTGACTCTTAATTCCTGTTTTGCCATTGCATTTGAGCTTGCATACTGTAAAATTGCTATTTTGTTGTAACTCAGATTAAAACAAGATATTGTGTCTCTCTCACAACAGAATGATTGTTGCTAAAGATTAAGTTGAGATCAAAGCTTTGTCTCTCGGCATTTAGTTAACATACTGAACTTAAGACAGAGGTAGATACTACAGTGGGTTTCAGTGAGAACATCAGATCTTCCAAAGGTGGGGGGGGGTGTTGTTATTAGGGGCAAGGACTCATAGAGTTTGAAGGGAGATGAGGAACATTATAGAAGTGATGAT
The DNA here is from genome assembly GCF_000001635.26 of Mus musculus. NCBI lineage: Eukaryota > Metazoa > Chordata > Mammalia > Rodentia > Muridae > Mus > Mus musculus. Next base: position 161,688,264 of record NC_000067.6, on the reverse strand, counting down.
ATCAGAATGCATCAAATACATACATGAAAGCATCAAAGAACACACCTAATAAAAACATAAAGCTATGATTTTGTATGTGCTTTCATTTCATTTGCGGGCACTTAGAGATGCCTACAGTATCCACGAGGGTAAAGTAAGAAATTTGAAAACCTAAGCAAGGCTCCTCTGTTTTCACTGCAAAATAAAGCTCATCTAAACTCTCAGCCCCAGAATTCTGTAATTCAACACAGTAGCCAGCTTCTAATGCATGCGTGCGTGTGAAAGTGTGTGCGTGCACAAGTGTGTCTCAGGAGTCGAATGACCCTTTCACAGGGGTCATCTAAGATCACCGGAAAATACAGACATTTACATTACAATTCGTAACAGTAGCAAAATTAAAGTTGTGATATAACAACAAAAATAATTTTATGGTTGGGGTCACCACAACGTGAGGAACTGCATTTGAAGGGTCGCGGAGTTAGAAAAGTGGAGAACCGCTGTACTAGGGGAAATCGCTACTTCTGAGAGTGGCCACGTGGTGGCGCAGTGACACCTGGCAAAAGTGGCTCTCAGCTAATTCAGAAGCAAAAAGATTAGATCCCTAAAGGAGGGTCTTCACCTACTCCAGGGAACCTAGAAAGAGGGGAAATGGTCCCTGGTGCTTCTGGCTTCCAGAAACAGATTCATACGCCGTTCTAATATTTCTGTTGAAAATGCCGTTGCCCTTCTTCCAGAGGCATGCATGAAACTTTTTCTTCCAGTCTTTTTTGTGAAAGAGACACCCCTATCTTTGTAGTTATCTTTGTAGCTATTCAGTTTTTATTTGGCTAGGAATTGGATTTCATTAGGAATCCCCCTGTTCACTGTGCGCTTCTGCACTCCTTATGCCTTTGGTTTAAATTGGGTTTCCCGTGGGTCTACCTCGCCTCTACCCAATCAAAAATCTCTTTTCAGCTACGTTATGATGCGTCATGATTGTAATTCATCTTATTCAGCTCATCACCGTGTGGGGGTCCGCCTCACTTTCTAAAGGTCACTGGTGAACTTCACACCGCTGAGTGGTGGGTGGCTTTCTCAGTCTTTCTCTGTGTCTTCACTTTACGTTGCTGACTGTAATCTCTCCTGGCACCCTTCTTACTTAACAAAGTTTATGACATTTATAGTTCTTTAATATGCATGTACGTTTGGTGGGAGGAGGAAAGACGTGTGCCACAGCGTTCATGGGGAAGTCAGAGAACAACCTTCAGGAGTCCATTCTTTTTGTTTGTTTGATTTTTGAGATTATAATTTAATTTTCATTTCTTTGTCCCCTTTCCTCTCTTTAAGCTCTCCTATGTAATCCTCTCTGCTCTTCTTCAAGTTCATGGCCTCTTTTTCATTAACTGCATGCATGCATGTATATGTATACACATATGTATTCCTATAAACAATCTATTCAGCTGGTATAGTATTATCTGTATGTGTGTTTTTAGGGCTGGCCATTTGGTACCAGGCAACCAGTTGGAGTGCTCTTCCCTGAGGAAGGACCACTCTCCTGCCTTCTTCCACCATGTGGGTCCCAGGGATCAAACTCAGGTCCTCAGGCTTGGCTGCAAGCGCCGCTACCCACTGAGCCACGTTGCTGGCCCCCTCATACCTCTTTGGCCATTCATTTCCAACTTTTATGACTTTTTCTATTTCCTCTGTCCATTAGCTACTGATGCACCCCAATATTCTTCTCTCCTTGCCCCCAAAGTCTTTTTTCATCCTTGTGTCACAAACATTGTTAGGACACTGTGGGTGCACATAGGAGGCTATGAGCAGAGAATAGCAAGAAGAAAGGTTTAATTTATGTCAAATTTGAGGTCTCTATGGACTGTGTGGAACTAAGGGTTATGTACACAGGCAAGGTTAAAGCATGGATTAGATCACCATCAGTAGCATCCCTAGCTGCCCGGGCCAGAGACAGTAGAGTCGTTTGACAATCAGGCAGGTTCATTGGTTTGGGCTCTTAATGATGTTTGAATCTGTCTTTGCCCCTCTCCCCCAGCCAATAGTGTTCTGCCCTCTCCTTTCTGGCTTGGAAGGCTGTTTACTGTAGCCTCCTTTCTCCTGACTTGAATCCCTGAAGTATGTTTTCTAATAGGTAGAGAAAATATTTTGTCTAAAGCAAAGGTGAATCATTTAACTTTTTTTTTTTTTTTTGGTTTGGTTTTTTGTTTTTGTTTGTGTTTTGTTTTTACTTTTGGCTTTTTATTTTACTCAAACACTTTAAGTCATCCTAGATTAGAGTGTGAAATGTGTAATATCATTTCCGAAATCCCGCTTGCTTGCCTGATGTCTTCTCATCACGTCTTGCGTCGTCTCTCAACCAATTATTCTTGTTTTACAACATTGTTTAATGATTCTCAGATGATTACTGATCCTCGTGGTCTTGTCTCTGGTTTTACTTATCTTGTGCCCTTTGTGTCTTTCAAATTCTCTTCCAAATGTCCTTCGTCTTGGAGTTTTTTGGTTTTTTTTTTTTAACTCACCTCTCAATATCCTCACCAAATGGCACTTTTCTAACCTTCCTTCAGTTTCTAATTGAAATGACTGTTCTTTATTATTTTTTTTACCACATTCACAGAATGATGCTTATATCCATCTCGTGGGGCCTCAGGTTAGTAGACTGAGATATCTATGTATCTCTTCTCTAATAGGCAAGTCTTCTTTCAAAGGAGGGGTCATATCTATTTATTTTCTATTACAGGGCTCAATTCCTGACTTAGTGCATAATGGATGTTTAGTAAGGTTTTGTTATATAGATTTCGACACGTTGGAGGCTCAGAGTCCTCGTGCTGTGCGAAGTGCTAAGATTTTAGCCCAAACTGGCTTCCAAGAAAGAGAAGAGGGGTTCCCTGGGTTTGGACCAGTAGAAAGAAATGGAGTCCTATTAGGAAGAATTGGGTGAGTATGGAGGACAGTGAAGAAACAGAGCTGAGGACACTTCAGGTTTCCGAGTAGAGTAGTGGAGGGTCAGGCTGGAGCCAGCTCACTAGAAACTTCTGGTGAGGGGCTGGTGGACTTGGAGCCCATTCCTAGTCAGAGGGAGGTTGTAGAGATTCTTGGATGAAGAGATGGCATTTTCATAGTGGCTGAAGGATGTGACACAGCAAGGGAAAGAAGGAGAGCTGATACAGGAATCAGGGAGGCCGGCAGGAAGAAATCACAGGTGGAAAGATGTCAGAACAGAACGGCAGCTCTTTGAGGAAAACAGAAAAAGCTGATTTTATTCTAGTGGATCCTCCTGAGGGAACATTTGCAGGGACTGTGGTTATGTGTGAAGACACCTAGAGAAAGGTAGAGAAAATTTGAGAAAACACAGTAGGAAGTAGGGGTGTGAGTCTAAAGTGTGTGGGGGAGGGGGGCGAAAGGAGCAGCGGATGAGGAAGACAACTTTGGCTTGGCATCTTTGAATTTGAGGTGTGAGATAGAATATTTCATATTTAAGAGGTGTCCTTATGGGCACTATACATTTAAGATGGATGGATGAAGGAAACCCACAGTACTAGCTTACAGGGTACACTGAATCATGATGACTTAGGAATTGCTAGCTTAGCACGTTGAAAATTAGGAGAGCATGGGCATCTCACAGAAGAGATGCAGGGAGTGAAGAGTGAGGGCTCAGAGGTGTGAGGCTTGGGATGGGAGCCCGGGACTTTTATTTTGGAGAGTGTCACTCTCAGTAAGTCAATCAACATTTCAGCTCAGCTAGGCATGATCTGCTGTTTTGATTCTTGGTTGACTCTCAGTTGATTGCTTCTCAAACATAGAAGAGCTGTTTGAGATTATATCTTATCTCATCTATACTACCATATAGAAAATATATATGCATGCAAGACTAGAGCGATGGCTCAGAGGTTAAAAGTACTGGCTGCTCTTCCAGAGGACCTGGATTCAATTCTCATCATTCATATGGTGCCTCACAACCAATTGTAACTTCCATCCTAGGTACTCTGATGCCCTCTTCTAGCCCCCACTGGTACTAGACCTATGCATGGATGCACAGACATCCACACAGGCAAAGGACCCATACACATAAATACATTGAAAAGAAAATGTCCAATCATGATAAATATTTTAACACATATGGAAAAAAATACCTGGAATGTATGACAACTTCTGTAGGCAAGAAAGGCAAAACTAGAGGCTAGGGAGATGGAATATTTGCTGCATTCAGTTGATAACTTAAGTACTCATGTTAAAAGCTGGGTGTGGTGCCCTGTACGTATATATAATCCCAGAGCTAGGAAGTCAGCGACAAGAGCATCCCTGAGTGTGCTGTCCAGCTAGGCAGCCAACTGGAAAACATGAGGCAAAGTGAGGGATCCCACAAACAAACAACAAAGTAAGTACATAGTCTGGGAAACAGATACTTGACTTAAAAGTGAATTCACATTAAGATGGAAAGGCAACAGGCTTGAAAGATCTCAAATTGACTATTGGCTTTCATGTCACACCTTCCTGAATACACGGGTATGAACACGTGGGCACACATGCAAAGAAACATGCATGTACAGACAAGAACTAACCATAAAACATGCAAAAAATATATTCGACTTTACTTAGGGAAGCTAAAATAATATGATCTCCTCGTTTAGCAAACTGGAAACTTTTACATTTCAAATCAGTACTTATGCTGGAGATAGAGTTCCGTCGATGGAGTGTGTGTGGAGCTCTGGGCTCAGTCTTTAGCATCACGAAGAAATCTGCCTGCCTCTACCTACCAAGTGCATCAGATGGTGTTCATCTGGCTTCCAGCAGAAGTGGAAACATGAGCATTCAGAGTTCAAGACCAGCTTCAGCTACATATTGGTTCAAGGCCAAAGTAGATTGTTTATGATTCTGTCTTTTTTTTTTTTAAGTCAGCACTTGGTAGGTAGAGGCAGGCAGATTTCTGAGTTCGAGGCCAGCCTGGTCTACAGAGTGAATTCCCGGACAGCTGGGGCTATACAGAGAAACCCTCTCTCAAAAACCAAAACCAAGCCAAAACAAACCAAAACAAACAAAAAAGCAAACAAATAACAAAGGTAATAAATAGTCTGGGAAACAGATACTTGATAGAAAAGTAAATTCATATGAACCCTCTAAGAATTTGACATTATATTTGATTTGATAAGTTCTAAGTTATTTTAGAGAAATATTTGCTTGGCACTAATATTCAATTATAAACATGTTTATTGCAGTTTTACATATCAGCTACTCGAAGCAAGGCACGGACTTGAGTGATCTGAATAGTTGCCTGTAACACTGCCACCTGTGTTGGATTGTGCTTAGCTGTCCCTAAGCTGTCTGTGTATCTCTCACCAAAGTTGTCATAGTAGTAACTTAGTTTTTTGTGTTGTGCTTTTGCGCATTTTCACAGTTCTTCCTATAGTCTAATCTATGGCATTTATCTTGCTTCTGTTACAGTTGCACAAACCCTCCTTCCAAATTCTGTTTCATTGTTGTGGCATCTTGTTTGCATGGAGTAGGTTATCTGGTGGCCTTCCCTCTGAGTTTCCTGTATATGTCTTTTATGGTTCGTCAAAGTGTCTTGCCCTCCAATTGACTGATAATGAACCAACTATTGTTACACCCCTTTAAATTCTAAAACCTTTTTTAAAACAGCTAATTGTAGTTCCAAAAATGCATGGAGTACTTGAAGGAAGTAAATTGTCATAAATATATTCATTTTCCCCAAATCTTTTAACATTCTATTTTTTTAAAGTTACAACTTTTAGAATTATAACTCCAATTATTTTTTAAAAAGATTTAATTTAATTTAATTTAATTTAATTTAATTTAAAAGATTATGTGTATATGTGCGTGTGTCTGTTTGTGGCTCTGTGCACACAAGTACAGGTTCCTATATAGGCCAGGTTTCAATGGAGCTGGAGTTACAGAAGATGTTGTGAGCCATCTGACATGGATGCTGGGAACTTTGATTCTCTGAAAGAGCACTATACTCTCTTAGCACTGAGGTATTTCTCCAACCCTGTACCTCTAGTTGTTAAAATCATTAGGTATACACTTAAAGGTTTAGATGATTTCTACAAATAACAAAAGAGTCTATCAACAACCATGGTCATCAGTTATAAATTAGTAAACTCTAGAGTTTATTTTTTCGGAGTCCTACTATATCAGCTAGTATTGCCTGAGCTTTTGTCCCTCCGGCAAGAACACACTCAGGACAACCGGAATCTTCTACAGCAAAGCTTTATTGCTTACTTCTCAGGAGGACCCCGAACCCGGAAAATGGCGCTGCTTATATAGCCCGCAGCGTGACGTTTCAGCACCTGATGTGGCGTGACAGCTCCTGATTCGTTGCTCGCCCATCACCCCATTACTACGCCCCGAGATGGGCAGTGACTGAGAGTGAATTCACTCTCGCACCTGCGTACAAGGCTTGTTTACTAGTTAGGCACAGGAGGCCAGCGCTATCTTATAATGGCGATTGCTTGCGGCTCTCCACAGCTATTGCTCGCTGCACGGCTCTCCACAAGCTAGGCTGGTCTCAAACTCTAGACCCTCCTTTTGTGCACCCCTGAGTGCTGGGATTACAGGTGTGAGCTACCACATCTGGCTTTAGAATCAAGCTGGCTGATCATTTGCAAGCCATGCCTGTCTGAATCCTGGGAAGTGGTCTTGTGTGCCTTCTAGTTAGACAGACAGGCAGATAAATGGATAGGAGAGATTAGAGAAAAATACGCAGCTGGCAAATAATTAAAAATAATGTTGAATCAGTTTAATTGTACTTCTTAAAGCACATAGAAAGAAGTGGGTCATGGCTGTTATTAGTCATAGCTTGTTTGAGCATGCCTTCTTCAATACTGCTAAGAACCAGGACTGACATGCCAGAAACACAGTTCTGAGATGGTAGTCATAGCTGAGCTTATTAAATCTTCAGGGTCAGTTTAGAGTATAGAAGGTCTCATGAGACTTCTCTTTTTTACTAAGCTTGTTTTCTCTCCCCAAAGCAATCATGTGCATTGAGTATATTGCTAGTATGTCTTTAATGCACTAGCAAGATGTCTTCCTTGTTTTGTGCTGATTCTGGGAACATAGCTGCCTTATATATACCTTTTGGAGATGTTTTATATATCACAAATGTACACAGAAAGGATGGAAAACTACCAATCTAATGACACTATAACAATACACTGGTCACTCCTAGTCAAACACATAGAAGTCTACAAAAGGCACAGAAAATACCTTGAAGTATTGTCCAGTACTGTCCCCAGGGCCACCCTACCTCTTTCATAGGCATAGATATACAGATATTATTCCATGGTTGGTCAGTTCTACTATTTGTAAAATGATGCTGTTCTTGCTCTGTTTGTTATGCGGGTGATTCTAATCCGTTGGTTAGCAATATAGAACTGAAAGTTCTTACATTCTGCATAGACCCAGAGAAATCTAGATAATGCAAAGCACGTCTGTGTTCTATGACTTTCTTTGGCTTTAACTATAGTCTCTCTCCTAAGCCATATGGAAGAGTTCATCCGTTTTCCCATGGCTTCAGCACCAGCTGGAAGTAAGTCCCGGGCCTCTTTCCCAGCCCCATTCAGCTGTGGCTTCTGTGTCAGTCTATTCTTAGAACCAGAGGAAGCAAATCTGAGGTGCGAGCTGCAGAATGTCTTTGAGGGCCTAGCATAGCCATACTTTAGTCTGCAAGCCACAGGCAGCAACCTGGGCCACACAGGAGAGAGAGGTCATGGACTGAAACATAGGCATCTTCTATCTATCTATCTATCTATCTATCTATCTATCTATCTATGTATCTATTGCATAAAATACTCTGGTCCTTGGTATTTAAGGTCTATTAATGCTTCTGAACTAAACACACACACACACACACACACACAAACACACACACACACACACACACACACACACACGAGTTTGTGGAAAGATTCTCAAATTTTACCATCCTTGAGAGTCAGGATGGGAACAGGTTAGCACAGTGGTCATGAGAGCTGACACTGATGCTTAACTGTGTGGGTTTAAATCATGTTTCTGTCACATCATGTGTTATTAAAGTTACTTAATGATTCTGTTTCTCTGTTTTCTTTTTTTTTTTCATTTTCCATTTTTTATTAGGTATTTAGCTCATTTACATTTCCAATGCTATACCAAAAGTCCCCCATACCCACCCACCCCCACTCCCCTACCCACCCACTCCCCCTTTTTGGCCCTGGCGTTCCCCTGTACTGGGGCATATAAAGTTTGCAAGTCCAATGGGCCTCTCTTTCCAGTGATGGCCGACTAGGCCATCTTTTGATACATATGCAGCTAGAGTCAAGAGCTCCGGGGTACTGGTTAGTTCATAATGTTGTTCCACCTATAGGGTTGCAGATCCCTTTAGCTCCTTGGGTACTTTCTCTAGCTCCTCCATTGGGAGCCCTGTGATCCATCCATTAGCTGACTGTGAGCATCCACTTCTGTGTTTGCTAGGCCCTGGCATAGTCTCACAAGAGACAGCTACATCTGGGTCCTTTCGATAAAATCTTGCTAGTGTATGCAATGGTGTCAGCGTTTGGCTGCTGATTATGGGGAGGATCCCTGGATATGGCAGTCTCTACATGGTCCATCCTTTCATCTCAGCTCCAAACTTTGTCTCTGTAACTCCTTCCAAGGGTGTTTTGTTCCCACTTCTACGGAGGGGCATAGTGTCCACACTTCAGTCTTCATTTTTCTTGAGTTTCATGTGTTTAGGAAATTGTATCTTATATCTTGGGTATCCTAGGTTTTGGGCTAATATCCACGTATCAGTGAGTACATATTGTGTGAGTTCCTTTGTGAATGTGTTACCTCACTCAGGATGATGCCCTCCAGGTCCATCCATTTGCATAGGAATTTCATAAATTCATTCTTTTTAATAGCTGAGTAGTACTCCATTGTGTAGATGTACCACATTTTCTGTATCCATTCCTCTGTTGAGGGGCATCTGGGTTCTTTCCAGCTTCTGGCTATTATAAATAAGGCTGCTATGAACATAGTGGAGCATGTGTCCTTCTTACCAGTTGGGGCATCTTCTGGATATATGCCCAGGAGAGGTATTGCTGGATCCTCCGGTAGTACTATGTCCAATTTTCTGAGGAACCGCCAGACGGATTTCCAGAGTGGTTGTACAAGCCTGCAATCCCACCAACAATGGAGGAGTGTTCCTCTTTCTCCACATCCACACCAGCATCTGCTGTCACCTGAATTTTTGATCTTAGCCATTCTGACTGGTGTGAGGTGGAATCTCACGGTTGTTTTGATTTGCATTTCCCTGATGATTAAGGATGTTGAACATTTTTTCAGGTGCTTCTCTGCCATTCGGTATTCCTCAGGTGAGAATTCTTTGTTCAGTTCTGAGCCCCATTTTTTAATGGGGTTATTTGATTTTCTGAAGTCCACCTTCTTGAGTTCTTTATATATGTTGGATATTAGTCCCCTATCTGATTTAGGATAGGTAAAGATCCTTTCCCAATCTGTTGGTGGTCTTTTTGTCTTATTGATGGTGTCTTTTGCCTTGCAGAAACTTTGGAGTTTCATTATGTCGCATTTGTCAATTCTCAATCTTACAGCACAAGCCATTGCTGTTCTGTTCAGGAATTTTTCCCCTGTGCCCATATCTTCAAGGCTTTTCCCCACTTTCTCCTCTATAAGTTTCAGTGTCTCTGGTTTTATGTGAAGTTCCTTGATCCACTTAGATTTGACCTTAGTATAAGGAGATAAGTATGGATCGATTCGCATTCTTCTACATGATAACAACCAGTTGTGCCAGCACCGATTGTTGAAAATGCTGTCTTTCTTCCACTGGATGGTTTTAGCTCCCTTGTTGAAGATCAAGTGACCATAGGTGTGTGGGTTCATTTCTGGGTCTTCAATTCTATTCCATTGGTCTACTTGTCTGTCTCTATACCAGTACCATGCAGTTTTTATCACAATTGCTCTGTAGTAAAGCTTTAGGTCAGGCATGGTGTTTCTCTGTTTTCTTATCTATGACACTGCAGATTCTACGATTCATAGGAATTACTTAATGGTGAATAGCTACTTTTGGGATGTGCTGAAAGCTTAATAATGTCACGATCCTCCAGCATGTCTGATCAAACCACAACATGACATTGTTTCTGAGATGTGGTTACCCATGTCCAAAACATCCCCATCCCCTGAGAGTTGTTGACATCCTCATAGTTTTGACATAGATTTATGATGTTTTTTCTTTAAAAAATCATATTAATAAATCAACTAATCTTGTAAAGAGTCAACATATTAAGTTATGATGCAAGATATTATGGCCTAGAAATTTAGAAAGATTGTTAGGCTTAGTCAGTTCCTTGGATCCACATAGAAAAGCAAATGGTCAGGGGGATTCCAATTATAATCAGAAAACTAATAGAAAACATACTATTTGAGTCTGAGTAGGGTCTGGGAGCTGGGGCTCACCTCTCAGAATAAACACACTGATTGGCAAGACAGAGACTATGCTCACTACTGAAGAACACATAAGGAAGACAGAGCCTTAGGCTTCTCTGACTTGAAGAAGTATGTTTCCCTTCCTGCCCATAGGCACCACTCTGAGAAAGAATCAGCCCCAAGGCCTACACACTCCATGTTCCATACTTGAATCTTGTTCCCCTACTTGCTATTGGCTTGGGTCAACATGGAGGGCCCCAGATCTCAGACACAGACACTTGTGAAAAACAGAGCGGTGGCTGTGTGTTCAGGTTGCTGCTTTTCTCTGTCACCAGCCCAAGGCTTCCCTGAGTCCCTCACAGGACTTCTGTTGGGATATTTGTGAATGCTGGGTGTTTAAGCTGTGAAGAGTTACACACACTAAGGGGTCTGTTGTGAATTAACTTCTTACTGAATATGTTCTGCTGCCTCCTGGCTGTGTAGATTGTCCTATGGGGGAAAATGGATACCAAATTGATAACTAATTTAAAGCATTTGTGCTTGTCTCTTGATAGGGTCTCCCTTGTCAACTCACTGACATTTTCTGTCTGTGTGCTGCAGAGTGCCAATCCTGACAAGAGGCTCTTTTCCAGAGGCCAACTCCTTGTGGCTTTGAGCACACTGCCAAAGTATATTTTTGTATGTCACAACCTCTGTTTTAAGCCAAATTATCTTGATCAGAGCCTTCATTCTCAGTGGAGAAAAAAACATCTGTTTACTAGTTTTACTTGCTGGGACAGTAAATGGGCATATAACATTTGCTTTATTTACAAAAGTTAATTTTAGATGCTGTTGAGTCTCAGTTGCCATACTTCCTATTTTATGGACATGTGTATGACGTGTGTGGGGGTGTAAAGGCTGGGAGACAGCCTCAGGTGGCATCCTTAGGATCACTGTCCCCCTGCTTTGAGACAGAGTTTTATTGGCCTGCAGGTCACCAAGTAGGCTAGACTTGCTAGGCAGGGAGTACCAAGGAGTCTCTATCCCACTTCCAGCACCACCTACCACAAGTGTGGGCCCCTGCAGTTGGCATTTTTATATAGGTTCAAAGGACAAAATTCATCCTTGCAAGTCAATTGTCCAGTAATTACTAATTTTTGAGTAACTGTTTTATATCTTGAACACTGCATACGTTTCATAATTCTCTCCTCTAGCCACAAAACAAACAAACAAAGCAAACAAAACCCAAAAAGTGAGGTTCAACTAAGTTACCATGACAGTGTACCCCCTCAAGGTTTCCATTGTTGAGCAAAGCATATCCTTATCATCTACCAAAAGTCCTAGGTTGGTCATCAAGGATTCTTCATCCTATAAAGTCAAATCTCAGTTGCATCAAACCCTCAGTTTATAAAGCTGGCTGGTGAGTGTTCACATAAAGGGACCAATGACATTAAAAATAAAAGGTTATTGGTTCTCAGATTTCCTGTAGTGGGGGATGTGACTTACCACAAGGACCGTATGGCACCTAAGCCAGTCATCAGGTAGAATTTGAAGCAACAGGAAAGCACAGGGCAGAGATCTTCACGGCGTTTTCTGAGGAATCAGTATAGTAGGTCAGAGTCAACAGATCAGTCCTGACTTGCTTGGGAAGGATTG